>NW_027406579.1:0-1654 GCF_003265705.2 Callorhinus ursinus | reverse complement strand
CCCCGGGAAGCCATCTGGCCCTGGGCTTTTGTTTGTTGGGAGATTTTTGATGACTGCTTCAATTTCCTTAGTGGTTATAGGTCTGTTCAGGTTTTCTATTTCTTCCTGGTTCAATTTTGGTAGTTGATACATTTCTAGGAATGCACCCATTTTTTCCAGGTTACCTAATTTGCTGGCATAGAGTAGCTCATAATATGTTCTTATAATTGTTTGTATTTCTTTGGTGTTGGTTGTGATCTCTCCTCTTTCATTCATGATTTTGTTGATTTGGGTCATTTCTCTTTTCTTTTTGATCAGTCTGGCCAGGGGTTTATCAATCTTGTTAATTCTTTCAAAGAACCAGCTCCTAGTTTCGTTGATCTGTTCTACTGTTCTTTTGGTTTCTATTTCATTGATTTCTGCTCTGATCTTTATTATTTCCCTTCTCCTGCTGGGTTGAGGCTTTATTTGCTGTTTTTTCTCTAGCTCCTTTAGGTGTAGGGTTAGGTTGTGTATTTGAGACCCTTCTTGTTTCTTGAGAAAGGCTTGTATTGCTATATACTTTCCTCTCAGGACTGCCTTTGCTGTATCCCAAAGATTTTGAACAGTTGTGTTTTCATTCTCATTGGTTTCCATGAATTTTTTTAATTCTTCTGTAATTTCCTGGTTGACCCATTCATTCTTTAGTAGGATGCTCTTTAGCCTCCATATATTTGAGTTCTTTCCGACTTTCCTCTTGTGATTGAGTTCTATTTTCAAAGCATTGTGGTCTGAAAATATGCAGGGAATGATCCCAATCTTTTGGTACCAGTTGAGACCTGATTTGTGACCTAGGATGTGATCAATTCTGGAGAATGTTTCATGGGCACTAGAGGACAATGTGTATTCCTTGCCTTGGGATGGAATGTTCTGAATATGTCTGTGAAGTCCATTTGGTCCAGTGTGTCATTTAACATCTTCATTTTCTTGTTGATCTTTTGCTTAGATGATCTGTCCATTTCAGTCAGGGGTGTGTTAAAGTCTCCCACAATTATTGTATTGTTGTCAATGTGTTTCTTTGCTTTTGTTATTAATTGCCTTATATAATTGGCTGCTCCCATGTTAGGGGCATAGATATTTACAATTGTTAGATCTTCTTGTTGGATAGACCCTTTAAGTAGGATATAGTGTCCTTCTTCATCTCTTATTACAGCCTTTGTTTTATAATCTAATTTGTCTGATATAAGGATTGCCACCCCAGCTTTCTTTTGGTGCCCATTAGTATGGTAAATGATTTTCCACCCCCTCACTTTCAATCTGGGGGTGACTTTGGGTCTAAAATAAGTTTCTTGCAGACAGCATATTGATGGGTCTTGTTTTTTAATCCAATCTGATAGCCTGTGTCTTTTGATTGGGGCATTGAGCCCATTTACATTCATGGTAACTATTGTATGAATTTAATGCCATTGTATTGCCTGTAAGGTGACTGTGACTGTATATTGTCTGTGTTCCTTTCTGATCTATGCTGCTTTTAGGCTCTCTCTGCTTAGACGACCTCTTTCAAAATTTCTTGTAGGGCTGGTTTTGTGTTTGCAAATTCCTTTAGTTTTTGTTTGTCCTGGTAACTTTTTATCTCTCCTTCTAGTTTCAAAGACAGCCTAGCTGGATATAGTATTCTTGGCTGCATATTTTTCTC
>NW_027406578.1:0-1654 GCF_003265705.2 Callorhinus ursinus | reverse complement strand
GCTTTTATGATATTGAGGTATGTTCCCTCTATCCCTATACTCTGAAGAGTTTTGATCCAGAAAGGATGCTGTACTTTGTCAAATGCTTTTCCTGCATCTATTGAGAGGATCATATGATTCTTGTTCTTTCTTTTGTTAATGTATTGTATCACGTTGATTGATTTGCGGATGTTGAACCAACCTTGCGACCCAGGGATAAATCCCACTTGGTCATGCTGAATAAACCTTTTAATGTACTGTTGGATCCTATTGGCTAGTATTTTGGTGAGAATTTTTGCATCCATCCTCATCAAGGATATTGGTCTGTAATTCTCCTTTTTGATGGGGTCTTTCTCTGGTTTGGGGATCAAGGTAAAGCTGGCCTCATAAAATGAGTTTGGAAGTTTTCCTTCCATTTCTATTTTTTGGAACAGTTTCAGGAGAATAGGCATTAATTCTTCTTTAAATGTCTGATAGAGGGCGCCTGGGTGGCTCAGTTGGTTAAGCGACTGCCTTCGGCTCAGGTCGTGATCCTGGAGTCCTGGGATCGAGTCCCGCATCGGGCTCCCCACTCAGCGGGGAGTCTGCTTCTCCCTCTGACCCTCTTCCTTCTCGTGCTCTGTATCTCTCATTCTCTCTCTCTCTCTCAAATAAATAAATAAAATCTTTAAATGTCTGATAGAATTCCCCTGGGAAGCCGTCTGGCCCTGGGCTTTTGTTTTTTGGGAGATTTTTGATGACTGCTTCAATTTCCTTAGTGGTTATAGGTCTGTTCAGGTTTTCTATTTCTTCCTGGTTCAATTTTGGTAGTTGATACATCTCTAGGAATGCACCCATTTCTTCCAGGTTATCTAATTTGCTGGTATACAGTTGCTCATACTACGTTCTTAGAATCGTTTGTATTTCTTTGGTGTTGGTTGTGATCTCTCCTCTTTCATTCATGATTTTGTTGATTTCGGTCATTTCTCTTTTCTTTTTGGTAAGTCTGGCCAGGGGTTTATCAATCTTGTTAATTCTTTCAAAGAACCAGCTCCTAGTTTCGTTGATCTGTTCTCCTGTTCTTTTGGTTTCTAGTTCATTGATTTCTGCTCTGATCTTTATTATTTCTCTTCTCCTGCTGGGTTTAGGCTGTATTTGCTGTTCTTTCTCCAGCTCCTTTAGGTGTAGGGTTAGGTTGCATATTTGAGAACTTTCTTGTTTCTTGACAAAGGCTTGTATTGCTATATACTTTCCTCTCAGGACTGCCTTTGCTGTATCCCAAAGATTTTGAACAGTTGTGTTTTCATTTTCATTTGTTTCCATGAATTTTTTTAATTCTTCTTTAATTTCCTGGTTGACTCATTCATTCTTCAGTAGGATGCTCTTTAGCCTCCATGTATTTGAGTTCTTTCCGACTTTCCTCTTGTGATGAGTTCTAGTTTCAAAGCATTGTGGTCTGAAAATATGCAGGGAATGATCCCAATCCTTTGGTACCGGTTGATACCTGATTTGTGTCCTAGGATGTGGTCAATTCTGGAGAATGTTCCATGGGCACTAGAGAAGAATGTGTATTCCGTTGCTTTGGGATGGAATGTTCTGAATATGTCTGTGAAGTCCATTTGGTCCAGGGTGTCATTTGAAGTCTTTAGTTCCTTGTTGATCTTTTGCTTAGATGATCTGTCCATTTCAGTCAGGG
>NW_027406577.1:0-1654 GCF_003265705.2 Callorhinus ursinus | reverse complement strand
GGAACCCCAGGACCAGAGAGGGGAACGGGGACAAGGGAGGCTTCTGAGGGTTCTCACATCTCCTATGGAACCCACAGATCTGCTCCTGTGAGAGACACAGACACAGAGACAGAGAAGGAGACACAGAATGAACACAGGACAGAGGGAACCAGTACATGTCACAGACTCCATCAGCTTAGAAATGACATCCCGGCATTTTGTGCCATTCTATACCTGAGAGAGTCGTCACATTGGCCATCCACCCTGGAGGGGAAGGGATTCCACAGGGATGTGTGAGCAGAACTCAGGGCTGCCAGGAGCCACGGTGGGGACTGCCCAGCACATGAGCACAGACAGGGACCATGGACCTGAGCCTAACCGTAATGGGAGTCCCTGGAAGTCTGTGTTGGTAGAGGACAAAGTCACAATCAGTTCGTGACTACCTTCCACGGGGGCTGGGACACAGGCAGGAGGGGGGTGGGTTTGCCTGGTCCCCAGAGCAGATTCAAGCCCCTCTGAGCTGTGTTCCATGCCAAGCGCCGCCACTGGCTCATTCTTGCAATGCCAGGTTTGCACCAGCCTCCTGTGATAGCAGGCACGGAACAAGTGTAGAGGTCCCTAACACTACTATTAACCTGTACCCTAAAACTAAACCGTACCCTAACCCTAACACCTACCCAAACCCTAACCCGCAACCCTATCCCTAAACCGAACCCTAGACCTAAAGCGTCCCCTAACCCTAACCCGTACCATAAAGGGTACCCTAAACCTAAACCCTAACCTGTACCTTAAACAGTGCCCTAACACGTACCCTAGCTCTAACCCCTACCATAACTCGTACCCTAACACTATCCCAAACCCTAACCCTCTCCCGTTCCCCAACCCATGCCCTAACCCGTACCCAACTCTAACCCTAACCCTGGGTCAACTAGAGAAAAGAGGAAATCGCCGTAAGTTTGGGGTTCATGAGAAATTTGACTGCCAGTCCTGACCGGAAGATGAAACTGTGCCAAATGGAACTGCTGCTTTCTCAGAACCTGACATCCTGTGAAATGCTGCATCACAGACTCACAGGCTGATGTTCAAAAACTTGAGTCTCCTAGATGCAGAGCAGATAAGTGCTGTCAGCTTGGGATAAGTAGGTCCTCTGAACTATGGCCTACACACCTGCTTCAATTTCTGGGGGAAGGGGAAAAACACACTTGTTTCTAAGTAGTCATTATCTTCATTCTAGTGTAGACCAATGACTTTGACCTTTTCGGAGAAGCGAAATTACTCTTCCAAATGAACAACTCAACTCACCTGTTCCTCATGCAACTTGTGTGCGATCTGGTTGACTCCAGCCTCCAGGCCCCACCAGGAGGATCCACCTGTACCCTCTTGACAGCCCATGACCAGCACCAGGAACCCTGGGGGCACAATGCTGGCTTTGGGGGAGGACTCTGGGGCTCCTTGCCACCACACCTGTGCCTGAGGAAGCGGGAACCTGGAGGACCCTCCCAGATGATCCTGATGGAACATTAGCACCATCCCTGAGGACATGGGGCACAGTGCTGACGTTGGAGGACTGCTCTGGGGCTTCTTGCCACCACACCTGTGCCTGGGGGGAGCGGGAACCTGGAGGGCCTTCCCCGACAATCCCAAAGGACCAATAGCACCATCCCTGGGGAACAAG
>NW_027406576.1:0-1654 GCF_003265705.2 Callorhinus ursinus | reverse complement strand
TTTCAGAAGTACAGATCCATGATTCATCAGTCTTGTACAATTCACACCGCTCACCATAGCACATACCCTCCCCAATGTCTATCACCCTGCCATCCAATCCCTCCCACCCTCCACCACTCCAGCCACCTTCAGTTTGTTTCCTGAGATTAAGAATTCCTCATATCAGTGAGGTCATATGACACATGTCTTTCTCTGATTGACTTATTTCACTAAGCATAACACCCTCCAGTTCCATCCACGTCGTTGCAAATGGCAAGATCTCATTCCTTTTGATGGCTGCATAATATTCCATTGTGTATATATACCACTTCTTCTTTATCCATTCATCTGTTGATGGACATCTTGGCTCTTTCCACAGTTTGGCTATTGTGGACATTGCTGCTATAAACATTGGGGTGCACGTACCCCTTCGGATCCCTACATTTGTATCTTTGAGGTAAATACCCAGTAGTGCAGTTGCTGGATCATATGGTAGCTCTATTTTCAACTGTTTGAGGAACCTCCATCCTGTTTTCCAGAGTGGTTTCACCAGCTTGCATTCCCACCAACAATGTAGGAGGGTTCCCCTTTCTCCACATCCCTGCCAACATCTGTCGTTTCCTGACTTGTTCATTTTAGCCATTCTGACTGGTGTGAGGTGGTATCTCATTGAGGTTTTGATTTGGATTTCCCTGATGCCGAGCGATGTTGAGCACTTTTTCATGTGTCTGTTGGCCATTTGGATGTCTTCTTTGGAAAAATGTCTGTTCATGTCTTCTGCCCATTTCTTGATTGGATTATTTGTTCTTTGGGTGTTGAGTTTGATAAGTTCTTTATAGATTTTGGATACTAGCCCTTTATCTGATATGTCATTTGCAAATATTTTCTCCCATTCTGTCGGTTGTCTTTTGGTTTTGTGGACTGTTTCTTTTGCTGTGCAAAAGCTTTTTATCTTGATGAAATCCCAATAGTTCATTTTTGCCCTTGCTTCCCTTGCCTTTGGCGATGTTTCTAGGAAGAAGTTGCTGCAGCTGAGGTCGAAGAGGTTGCTGCCTGTGTTCTCCTGATACATCTCTAGGAATGCACCCATTTCTTCCAGGTTATCTAATTTGCTGGCATAGAGTTGCTCATAATATGTTCTTATAATTGTTTGTATCTCTTTGGTGTTGGTTGTGATCTCTCCTCTTTCATTCATGGTTTTGTTGATTTGGGTCATTTCTCTTTTCTTTTTGATAAGTCTGGCCAGGGGTTTATCAATCTTGTTAATTTTTTCAAAGAACCAGCTCCTAGTTTCGTTGATCTGTTCTACTGTTCTTTTTGTTTCTAGTTCATTGATTTCTGCTCTGATCTTTATTATTTCTCTTCTCCTGCTGGGTTTAGGTTTTATTTGCTGTTCTTTCTCCAGCTCCTTTAGGTCTAGGGTTAGATTGTGTATTTGAGACCTTTCTTGTTTCTTGAGAAAGGCTTGTATTGCTATATACTTTCCTCTCAGGACTGCCTTTGCTGCATCCCAAAGATTTTGAACAGTTGTGTTTTCATTTTCATTGGTTTCCATGAATTTTTTTAATTCTTCTTTAATTTCCTGGTTGACCCATTCATTCTTCAGTAGGATGCTCTTTAGCCTCCACGTATTTGAGTTCTTTCCGACTTTCCTCTTGTGATTGAGTTCTAGTTT
>NW_027406575.1:0-1655 GCF_003265705.2 Callorhinus ursinus | reverse complement strand
CTGGCTTTCTCGTGTCAACTTTTCTTGAGAAAAGGGACACCAAAACCCAAGCTCTTTGTGCAGGTATTTCTGGGGAGATGGTACAGCCAGGCCGGCAGGCAACGCTCAACAGGGAGGGAACACCGGGTACACTCACAGTCCGGGCAGCATCCATTAAAGGCCATCCGGCAGATGCCACAGTTCTCGTCGTTGGCCACCCAGAGCCAAGTGGCCACACCATTCCAGCACTTAATCTTCACCTTCATGACCGCGGAGTCTACAGGCGGAGGGAAAGAGGTCAGGGGGCTACACGTACTCTGCACAGCTACAGCATCTAGGCACCAAAGGGGCGCGGCTCTGAGCCCAAGGTTCAGCATGGGCTGGGCCTGCTGCCAGAGCCCTGAGAAATGCGGACGGACAAGCACAAATTCGTCAGCACGGGCGGCGGGGACAGGGCCCGGGTGCCCCTGGGGGGAGAGAGCGCCCCAAGAGGGAGGCTCCCTACACATTCAGGGTATCTACACAGACTGCACGGTCCGCCCTGCGTCCACGAAACGGAGCGTGGGCTTTCACCAATAATTGCAAAAACGTACCGTACGGTGCTTTTCAAAGGGCTATGACTAACTTAGGGTTCACAGAGAGACCCCAACCCAGCCGACTACGAGTTCACACCACGGAGCAACCACCCAGCACGCTCAGCCTGCGGCCCCGGTCAGCGAAGATCTGGTGGGCGAACGCCGCCGCCGCCAGCAGCAGGCAAGAGTGCGGAGGACGGGGACGCGGGTCGGGACCAGGGCGCGGGGGGAGGGCCAAGCGCCGGGAGGGGGTGGGGTGCGGGGAAGGCGCGGGAGCGCGGGGGGAGGGCAGGGGGCGGGGCGCGGGTTAGGAGACACGGTGCGGGGGGCGGGGAGTCGCGAGGGCGCGGGGAAGGGGTGAGGTGTAGGGCGGCGCAGGGGCGCGGGGAAGGAGGGCGAGGGCGAAGGCGCGGGAGCGCGAGGAGAGGGCGGGGCGCGGGACCGGGCGCAGGCTCCGTCCTGGGGCGAGGGTGGGTGCGCGGGGGAGAAGCGCAGGTTCAAGGCACGGGCGGGGGGCAGGGGCGGGGGAGGGGCGGCGCGCCCGTCCCGCCCCAACGGCCGCGCTCCGCCCCGCGCTCTCGCACCCCCGCCGGCTTAACCTCGCGCTGCCCCGCCCGCCTTCCGTTGGCAGCGCCCGCGCGGGAAGGTATAAAAAACGACCGGCCACTGCCCGGCACCTTAACAGCAGCGCTCGCCTCACTCAGTCCCTCGCGCGCACGCGCCGCCCCGCCCTCACCGCCCACTCGCAGCCAATCCCGGGGCTCCCCAAGGCCTCGGCACCGGAAGACAGCGCGCGGCTCCGGAAGTGACGCGCCGGCGTGCTGACGCGCGGGCTCGAGCCGAGGCCGATTCCGCGCCCGCCATGGCCGACAAAATGGACATGTCTCTGGACGACATCATTAAGCTGAACCGGAGCCAGCGAGGCGGCCGCGGCGGAGGCCGGGGCCGCGGCAGGGCCGGCTCCCAGGGCGGCCGTGGCGGCGGAGCGCAGGCCGCCGCGCGAGTGAACCGAGGCGGCGGGCCCATTCGGAACCGGCCGGCCATCGCCCGCGGCGCGGCGGGCGGCGGCGGCAGGAACCGGCCGGCGCCCTACAGCAGGGT
>NW_027406574.1:0-1655 GCF_003265705.2 Callorhinus ursinus | reverse complement strand
CAATTTGAAATGGTACCGTATTGAAAGCCAACACGGAAGAGTATTTCTTAAAATTTATCACCAGTTAAAATCAGCTAACACCTTTGAAAGAGGCTACAAAGAGAAATGTGCCTTTTTCACTCAAAGCTTTTTAAACTTCCTCTGTTGCATAAACTGCTGATGTTGAAGAGATTATTTTAAAGTTTGTTTCTGTTTCTCCTGATTCCAACTGCTTATTCATATCTAAGAAGTTTTGGCTCACCACACAGGAAGCTAAGAAACCCACTCTTGGGGTGCCTGGGTGGCTCAGTCATTAAGCATCTGCCTTTGGCTCAGGTCATGATCCCAGGGTCTTGGGATCGAGCCCCACATCAGGCTCCCTGCTCAGTGGGAAGTCTGCTTCTCCCTCTCCCACTCTCCCTCCTTGTGTTCCTGTTCTCGCTCTCTCTCTCTCTGTCAGGTAAATAAATAAAATCTTACTTAAAAAAAAAAAGAAAGAAAAAGAAACCCACTCTTACCTGACGTACTCAGAGGTACTCGGAGGTTTAAACTGTCCAGCACACAGGCCAAAACAGATTCCACAAACCAGGAAACAGTAACCAAAGGAGGCCCATTGTTTTTGTGCTCAAAAACATAAGATGCCCTATCCTAAGTTACAAAACAGGTAAAATATAAGTTGTCATTGGTACCACTAATAATAGGGTGTTGAAGTGGGGCACTTGGGTGGTTCAGTCAGTTAAGCATCTGCTTACGGCTCAGGTCATAATCTGAGGGTCCCAGGATCAAGCCCTGCATCAGGCTTCCTGTTCAGTGGGGAGTCTGTTTGCTCCTCTCCCCCACTCATTCCCTCTCTCAAATAAATAAATTAATAAAATCTTTTTTAAAAATTTTTAAAGGTTTTCTTTATTTATTTGACAGAGAGAAACAGCCAGAGAGAGAACTCAAGCAGCGTAAGTGGGAGAGAGAGAAGCAGGCTTCCCGCTGAGCAGGGAGCCCGATGAGGGGCTTGATCCCAGGACCCTGGGATCATGACCTGAGCTGAAGGCAGACGCTTAACAACGGAGCCACCCAGGCGGCGCTCTTTTTTTTTTTTTTTTTTTCAAGAGGGTGTTGAAGTTAACACTTTTGTTCTACAACTGAAGACTTTTTAAATCAGTCTTAAGATTCTTGTGATCAAACCAATATTTTGGGTAACATGTTGGAGTTGTTTTCAAACCTTCAAAAAAGCATGGCCAATTAAGGATGTTTCCAAATTCAGAGATTTTACCAAATCAAAAGGGTCTCATACTCTTCATTTGGTTGTAGAGAAGGAAAAATTTTGATTTCTTCACATAAGATTTCCCTGTTATTTCTTTGGATTCCTCTCTTTAGAGCTATTTCAACAAACACAGCATTTCCCCCTTCCTTTGACTGCAGCTGTGACAACCTGGGTGAAGGCAATTGGCTCTCAAACAGTCCTGGACCTCTATTTGCCAGTAGCAAAATCTCATTCAGGGGTTGTTTTTCTTGTGACTGTTGAAATCCGTTCTATTTCTGATTCCCTCCTCATCAAGTTCCCAATGCACTCTTCAACATCTTTGAGTATTAAATCCATCATATAACTATGATAAGTAGCTGGAACTGATAAGGTATGCAGAAATATATTCCTTTTCTCAAACTCCTGAGCCAGCTTTTCA
>NW_027406573.1:0-1950 GCF_003265705.2 Callorhinus ursinus | reverse complement strand
TGGGGGACCTAATGTGGTTCCAGGAAAATTAGAACATACACAAGGAGGTTTGCAGCTAAGAGGAGCAGGAAAACAGAGCATTAGCTTGGAGGCATGTGAAGTGAACTGTTTAAGATGTGTTGGTTTTGAGCGTGTTCTGTATTTATAGAAAGCCTCAGACCCATGCAGGTAACTAGTCCCTTGCAACAGCAGTTCTTGAGACATACATTTGTCAGCATCTTCTCTCACAGTGAGTATTCACATGAAAAATTGTATTTAATATGCAAATAGTGGTATGCGAACTATCTTTACTTTGTAATACTTCATTATAGAAGGCGTGAAAATGATGGACAGATTTGTGAGGTAGAAGAAAATCTCAGCCAAATCTTTTCACTGGTTATAATCACTCACTAAGTCACAGGAAGGAACTATATTGTAAGCTTTTTACATATGCTGACTAATGCTGTCTGCCACCCTAGGAGGATGGGTTCTGCTGTCCCCACTAATTGAGTAAGGATATTCACATTTGGAATGGATTGGTTGTCTCTCCTAAGATCAAACAGCTTATATGTGGTAGATCTGACATTCAAAACCTGGTTTTCTGATTCCAAAAGCTTTGCCTTTAAAATCATTCAGAAAAGTCTTTTATTATTTCAGATTTAAAAATTCCCTTCTACTGTCATACATTGTATATTTTCTGTTGTAAATTGCAGGTTTATTCCCTTTGCACATAGAAAAATGTCTGTGCATTGATTTTTGTATCCTGTCATATTACTGAATTGCTGTATGAGTTCTAGTAATTTGGGGTGGAGTCTTTTGGGTTTTCCACATAAAGTATCATGTAGTCTGCGAAAAGGGAGAGTTTGACATCTTCCTTGCCAATTTGAATACCTTTTATTTCTTTTTGTCATCTGATTGCTGTTGCTAGGACTTCTAGTACGATGTTGAACAATAGTGGCGAGAGTGGGCATCCTTGACGTATTCCTGATCTTAAGGGAAAGGCTCTCAGCTTTTCCCCATTGAGGATGATATTTGCTGTGGGGTTTTCATAGATGGATTTTATGAACTTGAGGAATGTTTCCTCTATCCCTACACTCTGAAGAGTTGTACTCAGGAAAGGATGTTGTATTTTGTCAAATGCTTTTTCTGTATCAATTGAGAGGACCATATGGTTCTTCTCTCTCCTCTTATTAATGTGTTCTATCACATTGATTGATTTGCGAATGTTGAGCCACCCTTGTATCCTGGGAAACAAACATTGTTAAAATGTCTATGTATTTTCTTCACAAAAATGCATGTCCTTCCAAACTCTAATTGATACCTGAACAGGAGTCTCATTAGAGTCACTTTTTTGGCTTCAGATTTACTTATTTATTTAAGAGAGAGAGAGATGAGTGGGGGACAGAGGTGGAGAAAGACGAAGTGAATCTCGAACAGAGTGCTTGCAGAGTATGGAGCTTAAAGTAGAGCTTCATCCCTTGACCCTGAGATCATGACCTTAGTTGAAACCATGAGTTGGACATTCAACCAACTGAAGCACCCTGGTTCCCCTAGAATCTCTTTTCAGCAGGTATCCAAAGTAAACTTCAAAAACAGAATGATCAAGAATGTTGCTGCATAACAAGCCATCCTAAAAGCAAATGGCTTGGTATAATGTCTCTAGTATCAAGTGGACTTTATGGTTATGAGTTGTTCTAATCCCTGCTGATCTCAAGAGTCTTCAGACAGTTGTGTGTCAGCTGAGGGGGCTCTGCTGCTTTCATCAGGGCATTCTAATATAATTGGGGCTTGGCTATTTAGCTGTGGCTGATCCAGGGTGGCTTTGGCTTGAACCACTGGGCTCTGCTCCACATGTCCTCACTTGCTCTGGCAGCCCACCTGCTTTAATTCACTTTTTGGAGGCAGAGTTCCAAGATAGAGCAGTAGAAATGTACCAAGCCTCTTAGGTCCACGGTCACTCCCATCACATCT
>NW_027406572.1:0-1656 GCF_003265705.2 Callorhinus ursinus | reverse complement strand
CTCAAAGAATCAGGTGTTCTATTCGAGTGCCAGTCAGCCTGGAATACCCCACTCCTGCCAGTCAAGAATCTAGGAAGGGGACACCGACCAGTTTAAGACCTAAGGCCACCAACAAGGTGACCATCTATCTGCACCCACTGGTCCCAAATCCATACACCCTCCTCGGCCAAATCCCAGGTTAGGCCAGATGGTTCACTTGCCTAGATTTCAAGGATGCCTTTTCTGTCTCTGCTTAGCTCCCCAGAGCCAGCCACTATTTGCCTTTGAATGGTCTGAACCTGATAGAGGGTGCCAGATGCAACTGACTTGGACGCGCCTCCTGCAGTGGTTTAAAAAACTCACCAACCCTCTTTGGGGAAGCACTGGCCATGGACCTTGCCTGCTTCCCAAGAGGGGCCACATGATGCCCCCTCCTCCAGTATGTGGATGACCTCCTCCTTGCCAGTTACACACAAGAAGACTGCACAAAAGGCACAAAGGCCCTCCTACAGCTCCTGTCAGGCTCGGGGTACCGAGCCTCATGGAAGAAGGCACAAATCTGCCAACAACAGGTCTGACACCTTGGTTTCCTCCTCACCCAAGGGAAAAGAGAACTAGGGCCAGAGGGGAAAAGGGTCATCATCTGCCTGCCACAGCCCCAGACAAAAAGGGGCCTATGAGAATTAATGGGGTCTGCAGGATTCTGTCACAGCTGGATCCCTGGATTCTCGGCAATGGCAAGACCACTGTATGATCTCTTAGGGGGACCAGATCGAGAACACCCTACTTGGACTGAGGAAGCAGAACCCGATTTCACAGAGATAAAGACCACCCTGGGGCAGGCTCCAGCCCTGGGTCCACCAGATGTAGAAAAACCCTTCAATCTCTTTGTGCATGAAAAGGAAAAAATAGCGCTTGGGGTACTCACCCAGACTGTTGGAACCTGGCAATGGCCAGTTGTTTACCTGTCAAAGAAGCTGGACCCCATGGCGGAGGGATGGCTGCCATGCCCCAGGGTGCTGGCAGCCACCGTCCTACTCTTCAAGGAGGAGGACATACTTACCCTGGGTCAAGAACCTAACATCAAGGTCCTTCATGCTGTTATGTCCCTCATGAACGCACAGGGACACCGTTTCCTTTCCAACCGTCATCTAGCACAATACCAAGGGTTCCTCTGGGAAGACCTGCAAGTCACCCTCGAAACAGTAAGGACATTAAATCAAGCAACGCTTCTCCCTACAAAAGAGGGGAAACCAGACCATGACTGCTCTGAGGTGATGGATGAAGTCTACGAGAGCCATCCAGATCTGCGGGATCAAGCCTTAAAGAATCCAGAGCTCACTCTGTTAAGTGACGGCAGCAGTTACCTACAAGAGGGTGCCCGGAAAGTGGGTTATGTAGTAACTACAACCACTGAAGTCCTAGAAGCTAAGGCATTACCAGGTGGTTGGCCAGCTCAACGGGCTGAATTATAGGCCTTAGTCCGAGCCCTCACCCTCGGTGAAGGGAAACATGTCAACATCTATACTGACTCTTGGTACACCTTTGCTACTGTACATATACATGGAGCCATCTACAAGGAAAGGGGCCTCCTGACCACAGCAGGAAAAGCTACCAAGAACAAGGAGGAGATACTGAGACTCCTCGAAGCCATCTAGCTTCCAAAGAAGTAGCAAT
>NW_027406571.1:0-1656 GCF_003265705.2 Callorhinus ursinus | reverse complement strand
CTCAAAGAATCAGGTGTTCTATTCGAGTGCCAGTCAGCCTGGAATACCCCACTCCTGCCAGTCAAGAATCTAGGAAGGGGACACCGACCAGTTTAAGACCTAAGGCCACCAACAAGGTGACCATCTATCTGCACCCACTGGTCCCAAATCCATACACCCTCCTCGGCCAAATCCCAGGTTAGGCCAGATGGTTCACTTGCCTAGATTTCAAGGATGCCTTTTCTGTCTCTGCTTAGCTCCCCAGAGCCAGCCACTATTTGCCTTTGAATGGTCTGAACCTGATAGAGGGTGCCAGATGCAACTGACTTGGACGCGCCTCCTGCAGTGGTTTAAAAAACTCACCAACCCTCTTTGGGGAAGCACTGGCCATGGACCTTGCCTGCTTCCCAAGAGGGGCCACATGATGCCCCCTCCTCCAGTATGTGGATGACCTCCTCCTTGCCAGTTACACACAAGAAGACTGCACAAAAGGCACAAAGGCCCTCCTACAGCTCCTGTCAGGCTCGGGGTACCGAGCCTCATGGAAGAAGGGACAAATCTGCCAACAACAGGTCTGACACCTTGGTTTCCTCCTCACCCAAGGGAAAAGAGAACTAGGGCCAGAGGGGAAAAGGGTCATCATCTGCCTGCCACAGCCCCAGACAAAAAGGGGCCTATGAGAATTAATGGGGTCTGCAGGATTCTGTCACAGCTGGATCCCTGGATTCTCGGCAATGGCAAGACCACTGTATGATCTCTTAGGGGGACCAGATCGAGAACACCCTACTTGGACTGAGGAAGCAGAACCCGATTTCACAGAGATAAAGACCACCCTGGGGCAGGCTCCAGCCCTGGTTCCACCAGATGTAGAAAAACCCTTCAATCCCTTTGTGCATGAAAAGGAAAAAATAGCGCTTGGGGTACTCACCCAGACTGTTGGAACCTGGCAATGGCCAGTTGCTTACCTGTCAAAGAAGCTGGACCCCATGGCGGAGGGATGGCTGCCATGCCCCAGGGTGCTGGCAGCCACCGTCCTACTCTTCAAGGAGGAGGACATACTTACCCTGGGTCAAGAACCTAACATCAAGGTCCTTCATGCTGTTATGTCCCTCATGAACGCACAGGGACACCGTTTCCTTTCCAACCGTCATCTAGCACAATACCAAGGGTTCCTCTGGGAAGACCTGCAAGTCACCCTCGAAACAGTAAGGACATTAAATCAAGCAACGCTTCTCCCTACAAAAGAGGGGAAACCAGACCATGACTGCTCTGAGGTGATGGATGAAGTCTACGAGAGCCATCCAGATCTGCGGGATCAAGCCTTAAAGAATCCAGAGCTCACTCTGTTAAGTGACGGCAGCAGTTACCTACAAGAGGGTGCCCGGAAAGTGGGTTATGTAGTAACTACAACCACTGAAGTCCTAGAAGCTAAGGCATTACCAGGTGGTTGGCCAGCTCAACGGGCTGAATTATAGGCCTTAGTCCGAGCCCTCACCCTCGGTGAAGGGAAACATGTCAACATCTATACTGACTCTTGGTACACCTTTGCTACTGTACATATACATGGAGCCATCTACAAGGAAAGGGGCCTCCTGACCACAGCAGGAAAAGCTACCAAGAACAAGGAGGAGATACTGAGACTCCTCGAAGCCATCTAGCTTCCAAAGAAGTAGCAAT
>NW_027406570.1:0-1657 GCF_003265705.2 Callorhinus ursinus | reverse complement strand
CTTAAAACGACAAATAGCAAGTTCCTTTTCCAAACATCCTTTGGGATAGTACGCACGGCCTTACAAACAAGGCTGAGCCACCTTCTGGGTGGAGCACCATGAAATTGCTGCCTTGGTCTCCGATTCTTGAGGACCTGACCCGGCCGCCTGGCCAGGTACAAATTCCCTGCCCTGGGTGTGGGGCCGGCCCTCTGATTTCCATGCTGGCGGGGACCAGGGCTGAAGAGCACGCCATCACCAGGAGCTCAGGAGGGAAGGCACACGGTTCCCCAGGCTGGTGGCCAGGGCACGGCGTCTTTCCTAGGTGACTCACCCAGACTCCAGGTGGGTCCCATGCTCACCAGGCAGCTGCTGGGCCCAGATGGCCAAGGGGGGAGGCAGGGTCTTCACACGGCTCCGCTCAGGATAGTTGCCGAAAGCCCCCCTGAGGCCCAGGGCATCCACGTCAGGAGGCTTGGCAGAGGCTCTCTTTCCAAAGAGACTTACCCAGGATTGCAGAGGGACGTGGCCTAACATTAAGATGTTTTATGACTCTGATTAACCAGGAGCAGGGAGCTGGAGAGAGGCGGTGATTAATCATCCCACAGAGGAGCTGGACCCCATCATCCCCATGTGGACAGAGAGACTGGAGCAGCCGGAGGTGTTTGCTGTCTCCCCCCCCACGCCCCACGCCCCCACGAAGAAGAAGCCCAACTCCAGGCTGCGGGTGAATCCCGGTTCCGCTGGGCGGGCGCTTTGCCTTTCTGAGCGGCCTGCACATTGCAGAGCCCAGTTCCTGCCCTCGGAGGGGGCGCTGCGAGCACAGACAGACAGACAGACACCTCATGGAGGGCAGAGGGGACCTGTGTGGTGGGGGGTGAGACCTGCGTGCTGGGAGCACAGGGAGCCCAAACCCCCCTAGCAGGGGTCCTGGATGCCTCCTTTGAGATGGGTGTACGAAGGAATCGCAGGAGGACACAGCCCGTGACGACCAGGGTCTCTTGGTGTGGGCCCCACGGGAGGCTCTTTGACAGCCTAGTCCTGAGCAAGTTCCTCCTTCTTTCAGGAAGGGTGTTTTCTCCCTGGTTGGGTTTCTCTCTCTCCTGGGCCCAGAAAGCTCAGGACCAAATTGGGGAGCCAGGGTTTTGAGTTCTCGCATTCCCATAATGTATACAGAGCATCCTGACTCCCCCTTGCCCGTCTTCCTGTCTTAGTTCTGTGCCCTGATCCCTCAGGCGTTTGTGTTTCTGCTTTTTGGTTTTAGGGCACGCACCCCTGTGTGCATCTCCCATCCGCTTGGAATGAGGGTAATAATGAGCTCGTCTGTCTGTCCTGCCTGGCTGTGGGTGTCTCCGCTGTGCCCACGCATGAGACTGTCCGTGTCCCCAGAGGAAATCCTCTCTCAAATCCACCCAGAAAGAGACCGGGGGGGTCGGGCCAAGGGCACGCAGTTTTAGAAACCACCCGTCTGGCCCACAGGAGCTGGTAAAGGAGGTCTTCGTGTACAAGACTCTCTTTAGTCTCTCAAAGGAATGAACTAGAGCTGCATCCATCAATGTGAACAATTCTCCAGAACAGACGACTGAGCCAAAAATCAAGTTGCAGAAGAACATGTATGAGATGATATTATTCAAAACCTTTTTCTGTTTGTTTTTTTTATTTTTTTAATTTAAGTGGT
>NW_027406569.1:0-1657 GCF_003265705.2 Callorhinus ursinus | reverse complement strand
GTGTGGAAAACCTTTTACCATGCTAACGGACACCAAAAGAGAGCTGGAGTGGCAATCCTTATATCAGACAAATTAGATTTTAAAACAAAGACTGTAATAAGAGATGAAGAAGGATCCTATATCCTACTTAAAGGGTCTATCCAAAAAGAAGATCTAACAATTGTAAATATCTATGCCCCTAACGTGGGAGCAGCCAATTATATAAGGCAATTAATAATGGAAGCAAAGAAACACATTGACAACAATAAAATAATAGTGGGGACTTTAACACCCCCCTGACTGAAATGGACAGATCATCTAAGCAAAAGATCAACAAGGAAATAAAGACTTTAAATGAAACACTGGACCAAATGGACTTTACAGACATATTCAGAACATTCCATCCCAAAGCAACGGAATACGCATTCTTCTCTAGTGCTTACGGAACATTCTCCAGAATCGATCACATCCTAGGTCACAAATCAGGTCTCAACCGGTACCAAAAGATTGGGATTATTCCCTGCATATTTTCAGACCACAATGCTTTGAAACTAGAACTCAATCACAAGAGGAAAGTCGGAAAGAACTCAAATACATGGAGGCTAAAGAGCATCCTACTAAAGAATGAATGGGTCAACCAGGAAATTAAAGAAGAATTAAAAAAATTCATGGAAACCAATGAAAATGAAAACACAACTGTTCAAAATCTTTGGGATACAGCCAAGGCAGTCCTGAAAGGAAAGTATATAGCAATACAAGCCTTTCTGAAGAAACAAGAAAGGGCTCAAATACACAACCTAACCCTACACCTAAAGGAGCTAGAGAAAGAACAGCAAATAAAGCCTAAACCCAGCAGGAGAAGAGAAATATTAAGGATCAGAGCAGAAATCAATGAAATAGAAACCAAAAGAACAGTGGAACAGATCAATGAAACTAGGAACTGGTTCTTTGAAAGAATTAACAAGATTGATAAACCCCTGGCCAGACTGATCAAAAAGAAAAGAGAAATGACCCAAATCAACAAAATCATGAATGAAAGAGGAGAGATCACAACCAGCACCAAAGAAATAGAAACAATTATAAGAACATATTATGAGCAACTCTACACCAGCAAATTAGATAACCTGAAAGAAATGGGTGCATTCCTAGAGATGTATCAACTACCAAAACTGAACCAGGAAGAAATAGAAAACCTGAACAGACCTATAACCACTAAGGAAATTGAAGCAGTCATCAAAAATCTCCCAAGAAACAAAAGCCCAGGGCCAGATGGCTTCCCAGGGGAATTCTATCAGACATTTCAAGAAGAATTAATACCTATTCTCCTGAAACTGTTCCAAAAAATAGAAATGGAAGAAGAACTTCCAAACTCATTTTATGAGGCCACCATTACCTTGATCCCAAAACCAGACAAAGACCCCATCAAAAAGGAGAATTACAGACCAATATCCTTTATGAACATGGATGCAAAAATTCTCACCAAAATACTAGCCAATAGGGGCCAACAGTACATTAAAAGGATTATTCAACATGACCCAGTGGGATTTATCCCTGGGCTGCAAGGCTGGTTCAACATCCGCAAATCAAACAACGTGATACAATACGTTAACAAAAGAAAGAACAAGAATCATATGATCCTCTCAATAGATGCAGGAAAAGCATTTGACAAAGTACAGCA
>NW_027406568.1:0-1657 GCF_003265705.2 Callorhinus ursinus | reverse complement strand
TCGTGTTTGCAAATTCCTTTAGTTTTTGTTTGTCCTGGAAGCTTTTTATCTCTCCTTGTATTTTCAATGACAGCCTAGCTGGATAAAGTATTCTTGGGTGCATATTTTTCTCGTTTAGTGCTCTGAAGATATCTTGCCAGTCCTTTCTGGCCTGCCAGGTCTCTGTGGATAGGTCTGTTGCCAATCTAATATTTCTACCATTGTATGTTACATATCTCTCCTCCCGAGCTACTTTCAGGATTTTCTCTTTGTCTCTGAGACTCGTAAGTTTTACTCTTAGATGTCGGGATGTTGACCTATTTTTATTGATTTTGAGAGGGGTTCTCTGTGCCTCCTGGATTTTGATGCCTGTTTCCTTCCTCACATTAGGGAAGTTCTCTGCTATTATTTGCTCCAATATACCTTCTGCCCCTCTCTCTCTTTCTTCTTCTTCTGGGATCCCAATTATTCTAATGTTGTTTTGTCTTATCGTATCACTTATCTCTCGAATTCTGCCCTTGTGATCCTGTAGTTGTTTCTCTTTTTCACAGCCTCTTTATTTTCCATCATTTGGTCTTCTATATCGCTGATTCTCTCTTCTGCCTCATTTATCCTAGCAGTTAGTGCCCCCATTTTTGATTGCACCTCATCAGTAGCCTTTTTGATTTCAACTTCGTTAGATTTTAGTTCTTTTATTTCTCCAGAAAGGGTTTCTCTAATAACTTCCATGCTTTTTTCAAGCCCAGCTAGTATCTTTAAAGTCATGATTCTGAACTCTATATCTGACATCGTACTAATGTCTGTATTGAGTTGGTCCCTGGCTGATGGTACTACCTCTTGTTCTTTTTGTTGAGGTGATATTTTTCATCTTGTCATTTTGTCCAGAGGAGAATAGATGAATGAGAGAACAAAATGCTAACAGGTTAACTACATCCCCAGCAAATATACTCTAAGCAAATCAGAAAAGACCTGAAATCAGGGGAAAAGAAAGGGAAAGAAAGAAAAAAAACAAAAAGAAAAAGATAAAAAGAAAAACAGAACAATACAAAAAACACAGAATATGATCAAATATGATCAGGCTAGTACATAGATCAGTGCCATACACTATATTTTGGGCGTATTTTGGTCTGTTAGGAAAAAGTGCCTCCTAAAATTTTAAAGGAAGAAAGACATATATGTACAAAATAAGGGTTGATACAATGATGGAAGATGACTGTAAGATGAAAATTATAAAAGATTTTATGAAAACGATTGCTAGGATAAGACGTTGTTTGAAAAAAGAAAGAAGATTTAAAAAAAAAAGAAAAAGAAAAACGAAAGAAAAAAAAAAGGTAGAGAATGTGATCAGGCAGGAGACTAGAACAAAGCCATACACTAGTGATTTAGGGTATATTTTGATCTGTTCGAAGAAACTGTATCTCAAAATTTTAAAGAGAGAACAACTTATATATATATGCCAAAAATAAGGGTAACTACTATGAAGGGATAAAATATGACTCTAAAAATGAAAAATAAAAAATGTTTTTTTAAAAAAGGGATTGATAAGATGTTGGTTGAAAAAGGGAAAAAGAAAAATTAAAAAAAACGGTTAAAAAAACTAACTTTGAAAAACTAATGAATCATGGTTAAAAAAGCCATGAATTCTATGTGCCGTATCCCCTAGCGCTGGAGTTCTCCC
>NW_027406567.1:0-1657 GCF_003265705.2 Callorhinus ursinus | reverse complement strand
TCGTGTTTGCAAATTCCTTTAGTTTTTGTTTGTCCTGGAAGCTTTTTATCTCTCCTTGTATTTTCAATGACAGCCTAGCTGGATAAAGTATTCTTGGGTGCATATTTTTCTCGTTTAGTGCTCTGAAGATATCTTGCCAGTCCTTTCTGGCCTGCCAGGTCTCTGTGGATAGGTCTGTTGCCAATCTAATATTTCTACCATTGTATGTTACATATCTCTCCTCCCGAGCTACTTTCAGGATTTTCTCTTTGTCTCTGAGACTCGTAAGTTTTACTCTTAGATGTCGGGATGTTGACCTATTTTTATTGATTTTGAGAGGGGTTCTCTGTGCCTCCTGGATTTTGATGCCTGTTTCCTTCCTCACATTAGGGAAGTTCTCTGCTATTATTTGCTCCAATATACCTTCTGCCCCTCTCTCTCTTTCTTCTTCTTCTGGGATCCCAATTATTCTAATGTTGTTTTGTCTTATCGTATCACTTATCTCTCGAATTCTGCCCTTGTGATCCTGTAGTTGTTTCTCTTTTTCACAGCCTCTTTATTTTCCATCATTTGGTCTTCTATATCGCTGATTCTCTCTTCTGCCTCATTTATCCTAGCAGTTAGTGCCCCCATTTTTGATTGCACCTCATCAGTAGCCTTTTTGATTTCAACTTCGTTAGATTTTAGTTCTTTTATTTCTCCAGAAAGGGTTTCTCTAATAACTTCCATGCTTTTTTCAAGCCCAGCTAGTATCTTTAAAGTCATGATTCTGAACTCTATATCTGACATCGTACTAATGTCTGTATTGAGTTGGTCCCTGGCTGATGGTACTACCTCTTGTTCTTTTTGTTGAGGTGATATTTTTCATCTTGTCATTTTGTCCAGAGGAGAATAGATGAATGAGAGAACAAAATGCTAACAGGTTAACTACATCCCCAGCAAATATACTCTAAGCAAATCAGAAAAGACCTGAAATCAGGGGAAAAGAAAGGGAAAGAAAGAAAAAAAACAAAAAGAAAAAGATAAAAAGAAAAACAGAACAATACAAAAAACACAGAATATGATCAAATATGATCAGGCTAGTACATAGATCAGTGCCATACACTATATTTTGGGCGTATTTTGGTCTGTTAGGAAAAAGTGCCTCCTAAAATTTTAAAGGAAGAAAGACATATATGTACAAAATAAGGGTTGATACAATGATGGAAGATGACTGTAAGATGAAAATTATAAAAGATTTTATGAAAACGATTGCTAGGATAAGACGTTGTTTGAAAAAAGAAAGAAGATTTAAAAAAAAAAGAAAAAGAAAAACGAAAGAAAAAAAAAAGGTAGAGAATGTGATCAGGCAGGAGACTAGAACAAAGCCATACACTAGTGATTTAGGGTATATTTTGATCTGTTCGAAGAAACTGTATCTCAAAATTTTAAAGAGAGAACAACTTATATATATATGCCAAAAATAAGGGTAACTACTATGAAGGGATAAAATATGACTCTAAAAATGAAAAATAAAAAATGTTTTTTTAAAAAAGGGATTGATAAGATGTTGGTTGAAAAAGGGAAAAAGAAAAATTAAAAAAAACGGTTAAAAAAACTAACTTTGAAAAACTAATGAATCATGGTTAAAAAAGCCATGAATTCTATGTGCCGTATCCCCTAGCGCTGGAGTTCTCCC
>NW_027406566.1:0-1657 GCF_003265705.2 Callorhinus ursinus | reverse complement strand
TCGTGTTTGCAAATTCCTTTAGTTTTTGTTTGTCCTGGAAGCTTTTTATCTCTCCTTGTATTTTCAATGACAGCCTAGCTGGATAAAGTATTCTTGGGTGCATATTTTTCTCGTTTAGTGCTCTGAAGATATCTTGCCAGTCCTTTCTGGCCTGCCAGGTCTCTGTGGATAGGTCTGTTGCCAATCTAATATTTCTACCATTGTATGTTACATATCTCTCCTCCCGAGCTACTTTCAGGATTTTCTCTTTGTCTCTGAGACTCGTAAGTTTTACTCTTAGATGTCGGGATGTTGACCTATTTTTATTGATTTTGAGAGGGGTTCTCTGTGCCTCCTGGATTTTGATGCCTGTTTCCTTCCTCACATTAGGGAAGTTCTCTGCTATTATTTGCTCCAATATACCTTCTGCCCCTCTCTCTCTTTCTTCTTCTTCTGGGATCCCAATTATTCTAATGTTGTTTTGTCTTATCGTATCACTTATCTCTCGAATTCTGCCCTTGTGATCCTGTAGTTGTTTCTCTTTTTCACAGCCTCTTTATTTTCCATCATTTGGTCTTCTATATCGCTGATTCTCTCTTCTGCCTCATTTATCCTAGCAGTTAGTGCCCCCATTTTTGATTGCACCTCATCAGTAGCCTTTTTGATTTCAACTTGGTTAGATTTTAGTTCTTTTATTTCTCCAGAAAGGGTTTCTCTAATAACTTCCATGCTTTTTTCAAGCCCTGCTAGTATCTTTAAAGTCATGATTCTGAACTCTATATCTGACATCGTACTAATGTCTGTATTGAGTTGGTCCCTGGCTGATGGTACTACCTCTTGTTCTTTTTGTTGAGGTGATATTTTTCATCTTGTCATTTTGTCCAGAGGAGAATAGATGAATGAGAGAACAAAATGCTAACAGGTTAACTACATCCCCAGCAAATATACTCTAAGCAAATCAGAAAAGACCTGAAATCAGGGGAAAAGAAAGGGAAAGAAAGAAAAAAAACAAAAAGAAAAAGATAAAAAGAAAAACAGAACAATACAAAAAACACAGAATATGATCAAATATGATCAGGCTAGTACATAGATCAGTGCCATACACTATATTTTGGGCGTATTTTGGTCTGTTAGGAAAAAGTGCCTCCTAAAATTTTAAAGGAAGAAAGACATATATGTACAAAATAAGGGTTGATACAATGATGGAAGATGACTGTAAGATGAAAATTATAAAAGATTTTATGAAAACGATTGCTAGGATAAGACGTTGTTTGAAAAAAGAAAGAAGATTTAAAAAAAAAAGAAAAAGAAAAACGAAAGAAAAAAAAAAGGTAGAGAATGTGATCAGGCAGGAGACTAGAACAAAGCCATACACTAGTGATTTAGGGTATATTTTGATCTGTTCGAAGAAACTGTATCTCAAAATTTTAAAGAGAGAACAACTTATATATATATGCCAAAAATAAGGGTAACTACTATGAAGGGATAAAATATGACTCTAAAAATGAAAAATAAAAAATGTTTTTTTAAAAAAGGGATTGATAAGATGTTGGTTGAAAAAGGGAAAAAGAAAAATTAAAAAAAACGGTTAAAAAAACTAACTTTGAAAAACTAATGAATCATGGTTAAAAAAGCCATGAATTCTATGTGCCGTATCCCCTAGCGCTGGAGTTCTCCC
>NW_027406565.1:0-1658 GCF_003265705.2 Callorhinus ursinus | reverse complement strand
GGCTCCTTTAGGTGTAGGGTTACGTTATGTATTTGAGGGCATTCTTTTTTCTTGAGAAAGACTTGTATTGCTATATACTTTCCTCTTAGGACTGCCTTTGCTGCATCCCAAAGACGTTGAACAGTTGTGTTTTTAATTTTCATTGATTTCCATAATTTTTTAATTCTTCTTTAATTTCCTGGTTGACCAATTCATTCTTTAGTAGGATGCTCTTTAGCCTCCATGTATTTGACTACTTTCCAACTTTCCTCTTGTGATTGAATTCTAGTTTCCAAACATTGTGGTCTGAAAATATGCAGGGAGTAATCCCATTCTTTTTGTAGCAGTTTAGACCTGATTTGTGACCTAGCATGTGATCTATTCTGGAGAATGTTCCATGGGCACTAGAGAAGAATGTGTATTCCGTTGGTTGGGGTGGAATGTTCTGAATATATCTGTGAAGTCCATTTGGTCCAGTGTGTCCTTTAATGTCTTTATTTCCTGGTTGATCTTTTGCTTAGATGATCTGCCCATTTCAGTGAGGGGGGGTGTGAAGTCCCCCACTATTATTGTATTGTTGTCAATGTGCTTCTTTGCTTTTGTTATTAAATGGCTTATGTAATTAGCTGCTCCCATGTTCGGGGCATAGATATTTACAATTGTTAGATCTTCTTGTTGGATAGACCCTTTAAGTAGGATATACTGTCCTTCCTCATCTCTTATTACAGTCTTAGTTTTAAAATCTAGTTTGTCTGATATAAGGATTGCCACCCCAGCTTTCTTTTGGTGTCCATTAGCATGGTAAATATTTTTCCACCCCCTCACTTTCAATCTGCCCGTGTCTTTGGGTTAAAATGAGTCTCTTGCAGACAGCATATCGATGTGTCTTTTTTTAATCCAATCTGATCGCCTTTGTCTTTTGATTGCATCATTTAGCCCATTTATATTCAGGGCAACTATTGAAAGATATGAATTTAGTGACATTGTATTGCCTGTAAGGTGACTGTTACTGTATATCGTCTGTGTTCCTTTCTGGTCTATGTTGCTTTTAGGCTCTCTCTGTGCTTAGAGGACCCCTTTCAATATTTCTTGTAGGGTTGGTTTCGTGTTTGCAAATTTCTTTAGTTTTTGTTTGTCCTGGAATCTTTTTATCTATCCTTCTATTTTCAATGACATCGTAGCTAGATATAGTATTCTTTGGCTGCATATTTTTCTCGTTTAGTGCTCTGAATATATCATCCCAGTCATGTCTGCCCTGCCAGGTCTCTCTGGATAGGTCTGTTGTCAATCAAATGTTTCTACTATTGTAGGTTACAGATCTCTTCTCCTGAGCTGCTTTCAGGATTTTCTCTTTGTCTCTGAGACTCTTAAGTTTTACTATTAGATGTCGGGGTGTTGCCGTATTTTTATTGATTTTGAGAGGGGTTCTCTGTGCCTCCTGGATTTTGATGCCTGTTTCCTTCCCCCAATTAGGGAAGTTCTCTGTTATAATTTGATCCAATATACCTTCTTCCCCTCTCTCTCTTTCTTTTTCTTCTGGGATCCCAATTATTCTAATGTTGTTTCATCTTATCGTATCGCTTATCTCTCGAATTCTGCCCTCGTGATCCAGTAGTTGTTTATCTCTCTTTTTCTCAGCTTCTTTATTTTCCATCATTTGGTCTTCTATATCGCTGCTT
>NW_027406564.1:0-1658 GCF_003265705.2 Callorhinus ursinus | reverse complement strand
GTTGGCAGTTTGAGGGGTAAGAAGGACAGTCTTTTTTAGATATTCATCCATTTGACTTTTTTCTTTTAATGCCAACAACACGGAAGACACTTCACTGTGTGCCAAAGATACAAAGATAAAAGACACTCTGTACTGATAAGGCACCAGCAATCCAGTGAGGGGAAAAGATAAATACAGTAGATTATGTACAAATTATAGGCTAGGAGTATAAATGGGATGGTATGTAGCACAAAGAAAAGACACTTGATTCACCCTGGGAGGTGTAGTTGGCTTCCCAGTGGGAAGAGACACTTCAATGGAGTCTTAAAATGATAACTAGGAATTAAGGAGGGAGAGTATGTGTGTACATGTGCATGCATGTGTATGGTGAGCTGTGGCTAGTTGAGGAGGGTATTTCAAATATAATATTTAACACGAAA
Organism: Callorhinus ursinus; assembly: GCF_003265705.2. Lineage (NCBI taxonomy): Eukaryota > Metazoa > Chordata > Mammalia > Carnivora > Otariidae > Callorhinus > Callorhinus ursinus. The sequence continues at coordinate 1,239 of NW_027406564.1, read as the reverse complement.
GGACACAACAACATGGAAAAAAATAACAGTGCATATGGATAATGACAAATCGTATAGAGCATTATGGAGCACATGGACAAGATTAGCTGGAGATGTAGTCCAGTTTTAGGTTGTTATGGGCCTCCTTGCATTTCATGAAGGAGTAATGGGGACCTATTCAATAAAAAAAAATTGAGTAGGGGACGACAATCACATTTTTGTTACAGAAATATTCTAGTGATAGTAAGGGAGAAGGATCACAATTGAGGAGTGAATCACGGCAGGGCGGTTGTTTTAGTAATACTGGTAAGAAATGATAAATGTGGACAAGGGTAAGACAGCTTCCATGTGGTTGAAGGACTAGTACAAAGTAAAGGATCTGAGTTTAGAACAATATAAGATTGTGGGCAGAGTAAGAATTTGGAGCTTAATTCTTCAGAAATAGAACAATTTTGAATGACGACAAGAAGTGGGGTTTGAAAATGATGCTAGGTTTTTCAAAAGTCATAGTGGTTGAGATAAAGGTGTCAATTCATTTTGTAATTAAGGTATAAATTCAGTATTCAACATGAAGTATAGTTTAAGGAACAATGTTTTGATACATGATACAAACTGACCTGAAAATTGTAGATACTAGTGAGGAGGTGATAGAAAGCCATATAGATTAAAAAGCAGACCAAATAGATGAAGAGTATGAAAAGAGACCAAGAATCACCCTTGTGTAAGCTAATGAAAGTTGCTAGAGAGTGGAAATAATTGGCAGAAGGCAAAGTTAAAAAATAGATGAGAATTTTGCAGAATCAGAAAAACTCACCAATCCTCATATTCAGGAGGCTCACCAAATTTTTATTTTTATTTATTTTTTTTAAGATTTTATTTATTTATTTGACAGAGAGAGACCCAGCGAGAGAGGGAACACAAGCAGGGGGAGTGGGAGAGGGAGAAGCAGGCTTCCTACGGAGCAGGGAGCCTGATGTGGGGCTCGATCCCAGGACCCTGGGATCATGACCTGAGCCGAGGGCAGACGCTTAACGACTGAGCCACCCAGGTGCCCCAAGGAGGCTCACCAAATTTTAACAAAGATAAATAAAAAGAGTTACACCTAGTGACAACAGAGCAAAACTGCAAAACAAAGAGAGAGGTGGTAAGAGCAACCTGCAAGGGAACCACTGCCACACTACCAATTGGCATCTTAAAGCATCAGTGGAAACCAGAGGACAAAGTGCTCAGGAAAAATCACTCACATCTTAAAAGTCTGTA
>NW_027406563.1:0-1658 GCF_003265705.2 Callorhinus ursinus | reverse complement strand
TCTTTGGGTGTTGAGTTTGATAAGTTCTTTATAGATTTTGGATACTAGCCCTTTATCTGATATGTCATTTGCAAATATTTTCTCCCATTCTGTCGGTTGTCTTTTGGTTTTGTGGACTGTTTCTTTTGCTGTGCAAAAGCTTTTTATCTTGATGAAATCCCAATAGTTCATTTTTGCCCTTCCTTCCCGTGCCTTTGGCGATGTTTCTAGGAAGACGTTGCTGCGGCTGAGGTCGAAGAGGTTGCCGCCTGTGTTCTCCTTTAGGATTTTGATGGACTCCTGTCTCACGTTTAGGTCTTTCAACCATTTGGAGTCTGCTTTTGTGTGTGGTGTAAGGAAATGGTCCAGTTTCATTCTTCTGCATGTGGCTGTCCAATTTTCCGAACACCATTTGTTGAAGAGACTGTCCTTCTTCCATTGGACATTCTTTCCTGCTTTGTCAAAGATTAGATGACCATAGAGTTGAGGGTCCATTCCTGGGCTCTCTATTCTGTTCCATTGATCTACGTGCCTGTTTTTGTGCCAGTACCATACTGTCTTGATGATGACAGCTTTGTAATAGAGCTGGAAGTCCGGAATTGTGATGCTGCCAGCTTTGCTTTTCTTTTTCAACATTCCTCTGGCTATTCGGGGTCTCTTCTGGTTCCATACAAATTTTAGGATTATTTGTTCCATTTCTTTGAAAAAGGTGGATGGTATTTTGATGGGGATTGCAATGAATGTGTAGATTGCTCTAGGTAGCATTAACATCTTCACAATGTTTGTTCTTCCAATCCATGAACATGGAACGTTTTTCCATTTCTTTGTGTCTTCCTCAATTTCTTTCATGAGTATTTTATAGTTTTCTGAGTACAGATCCTTTCCCTCCTTGGTTAGATTTATTCCTAGGTATCTTATAGTTTTGGGTGCAAATTGTAAATGCGATCGACTCCTTAATTTCTCTCTTCTGTCTTGTTGTTGGTGTATAGGAATGCCACTGATTTCTGTGCATTGATTTTATATCCTGCCACTTTACTGAATTCCTGTATGAGTTCTAGCAGTTTTGGGGTGGAGTCTTTTGGATTTTCCACATAAAGTATCATATCATCTGCAGAGTGAGAGTTTGACTTCCTCCTTGCCGATTTGGGTGCCTTTGATTTCTTTTTGTTGTCTGCTGTGGCTAGGACTTCTAATACTATGTTGAATAGCAGTGGTGAGAGTGGACATCCCTGCCGCATTCCTGACCTTAGGGGGAAAGCTCTCAGTTTTTCCCCATTGAGAATGATATTTGCTGTAGGTTTTTCATAGATGGCTTTTATGATATTGAGGTAGGTACCCTCTATCCATATACTCTGAAGAGTTTTGATCAAGAAAGGATGCTGTACTTTGTCAAATGCTTTCTCTGCCTGTATTGAGAGGATCATAGGATTCTTGTTCTTTCTTTTGTTAATATATTGTATCACGTTGATTGATTTGCGGATGTTGAACCGAACTTGCAGCCCAGGGATAAATCCCACTTGGTCATGGTGAATAATCCTTTTAATGCACTGTTGGATCCTATTGGCTAGTATTTTGGTGAGAATTTTTGCATCCATGTTCATCAAGGATATCGGTCTGTAATTCTCATTTTTAATGGGGTCTTTGTCTGGTTTGGGGATCAAGGTAATGCTGGCCTCATA
>NW_027406562.1:0-1659 GCF_003265705.2 Callorhinus ursinus | reverse complement strand
GCCACCGCCGCTGCCGCCGCCGCCCCAACAGTTTCTACGCCTACTTCCCCAGGGTTCTGAAGCAGGTTCACGAGGGCCTGAGCCTCTCGTAGAAGACCGTGAGCAACTTCGATTCATTCGTTAAGGACATCTTCGAGCGCATCGCCGACGAAGCCTCTCGCCTGGCCCGCTCCACCAAGTGCTCCACCATCACCACCAGGGAGATCCAGACAGCCATGCGCCTGCTGCTGCCCGGGGAGATTGGCAAGCACGCCGAGTCCGAGGCCACCAAAGCCATCATCAGGTACACCGTCTCCCAATGAGCTGCCTCCAAACCACCTGACCACCTTGCAAACCAAAGGCTCTTTTCAGAGCCACCTCACTTGGCCGGAAAATGTCTGTAGGCTTTAAAAAGTGGGACAAACTCTAGAGTTTTTGTTCTCGTTGTGGCATTTTGTGGATATTTAAAGTAGTTTTACTTTGAACCAAACATGATCGGCAGTGCTTTCATCTATATTTGCGTGCAGTTTTTCCCTTGGACAACTGTGGACTCTGCTTTAACATGCAGAGTTTAAGGGCTTTTCTGGGCTTTCCTACACGGTCATTTCTGTTTGATATTTCTGTAGGTCTGCCTCAATGGGGGTTATTTTTGGTATAATGATGTTTACCTTTTTCTCTCTCATTCTCTCATGAGCGTGTGGTGAATTTTCCAGAGGTTCGTTATGGGTGATATGGCAACAGATAAAGTGCAGAAGCTGATAGAAGAATCCATCTGACTTCTGTTAGGCGGGTTATTGAAGGGATTTTTAAGTAGCTAAAGCAACGTCAATCTCCTTTATGCTCTTATAGAAAAGATATTTTTCATATGCATTTGAAATTTATGTTAACGTGATATAATTGGTTCCTAGTACAATTTTTAAATGGATTCTGGAAAATATATGAACATTTATGTCTTAATATTTTGTACAGTAAATATAGGCAGATGTTACTGACAGTACAGCTTCGGTGGTTCCTCTTTATTTATTTACTTGTTTTTATTTTGTGTGTTTTTTTAATCAGGTCTTTTATTTCAACAGCAGAGAAATCAGTACTGTCCTATTTGTGATAATACCACTGTAGCACTATACAATGTTTAATAGTTTACAGCATATTTTTACAGGTACTAATTTATCTGGTGTTTACAACCATGCTATCATAACTAGTTTATTACAGAAGCAACTCAGATCCAGAGAGCTCAGAGTCCCAAAACTCGTAAGTGCATGATCAGTTCTTGAATGCAGGAGATCCACATGCTCCACCAGGGTCCATAAGAAAATGTGGAGAAAAGACATACAATTGAAGTCATTTTCCTGGTGCTGAAGAAAACTGTATTCGGTTACTTCTTACCACCTCTCATTTAAATTCGTCATCTCCTTTATCTTCTCACCCCACCCCCACCATTCTTACTACCTAAAGATTGAAAATATGGCTCATTCATTTACTCAACAGAATCCTTGGTATCTACTGTATCTGGAATAGACACTGCAAATATGTCTATGGGTAACAAACAAACAAACAAACAAACAAACAAACAAAATAGCCATGCCTGACTTCAGGTTGCATTTGCTTAGAGTCGGCTAAGGTTCCTGTTTCTTTCTAAGAGTGTAAAGTTTCCCAAGATAAAGCTGTCCTAGGTATTTA
>NW_027406561.1:0-1659 GCF_003265705.2 Callorhinus ursinus | reverse complement strand
ATAGATCAATGGAACAGAATCGAGAGCCTGGAAATGGACCCTCAAATATGGTCAACTCATCCTTAACAAAGCAGGAAAGAATGTCCAATGGAAAAAAGACAGTCTCCTCAACAAATGGTGTTGGGAACATTGGACAGCCACATGCAGAAGAATGAAACTGGACCATTTCCTTACACCACACACAAAAATAGACTCGAAATGGTTGAAAGACCTCATAGTGAGACAGGAGTCCAACAAAATCCTAAAGGAGAACACAGGCAGCAACTTCTTCAACCTCAGCTGCAGCAACTTCTTCCTAAAAACATCGCCAAAGGCAAGGGAAGCCAGGGCAAAAATGAGCTATTGGGATTTCATCAAGATAAAAAGCTTTTCCACAGCAAAAGAAACAGTCCACAAAACCAAAAGACAACCGACAGAAGGGGAGAAAATATTTGCAAATGACATATCAGATAAAGGGCTCGCATCCAACATCCATAAAGAACTTATCAAACTCAACACCCAAAGAACAAATAATCCAATCAAGAAATGGGCAGAGTCATGAACAGACATTGTTCCAAAGAAGACATCCAAATGGCCAACAGACACATGAAAAAGTGCTCAACATCGCTCGGCATCAGGGAAATCCAAATCAAAACCTCCATGAGATACCACCTCACACCCGTCAGAATGGCTAAAATTAACAAGTCAGGAAACGACAGATGTTGGCGGGAATGTGGAGAAAGGGGAACCCTCCTACACTGTTGGTGGGAATGCAAGCTGGTGCAACCACTCTGGAAAACACTATGGAGGTTCCTCAAACAGTTGAAAATAGAGCTACCATACGAACCAGCATTTGTACTACTGGGTATTTACCCCAAAGATACAAATGGAGGGATCCGAAGGGGTACGTGCACCCCAATGTTTCTAGCAGCAATGTCCACAATAGCCAAACTGTGGAAAGAGCCAAGATGTCCATCGACAGATGAATGGATAAAGAAGAAGTGGTATATATACACAATGGAATATTATGCAGCCATCAAAAAGAATGAGATTTGCCATTTCCAAAGACCTGGATGGAACTGGAGGGTGTTATGCTGAGTGAAATAAGTCAATCAGAGAAAGACATGTATCATATGACCTCGCTGATATGAGGAATTCTTAATCTCAGGAAACAAACTGAGTGTTGCTGGAGATGTGGGGGTGTGGGAGGGATGGGGTGGCTGGGTGATAGATAATGGGGAGGGTATGTGCTATGGTGAGTGCTGTGAATTGTGCAAGACTGTTGAATCACAGAACTGTACCTCTGAACCAAATAATGCAATATATGTTAAGATTAAAAAAAAAGAAGTAGAAGAAGATAGCAGGAGGGGAAGAATGAAGGGGAGTAATTCGGAGGGACAGACGAACCATGAGAGATGATGGACTCTGAAAAACAAACTGAGGGTTCTAGAGGGGAGGGGGGTGGGGGGATGGGTTAGCCTGGGGATGAGTATTAAAGAGGGCACGTTTTGCGTGGAGCACTGGGTGTTATGCACAAACAATGAATCATGGAACACTGCATCAGAAACTAATGATGTAATGTATGGTGATTAACATAACAATAAAAAATTTAAAAAAATACGAGGAAGTCAAATCTAGAGGACATTATGCAAAGTGGGATAAGCCAGTCCTTGAGGGCAA
>NW_027406560.1:1167-1659 GCF_003265705.2 Callorhinus ursinus | reverse complement strand
ACTGGTGGGTGAGGGAAGGTGAATCCTGCATCTGCACTTACACTTGGAATTTGGTGACAAATCACTATGATGCCATGTGCCATCACTAAGAGAAACCTGTGTCGGGGGGCGGAGCAAGATGGCAGAGGAGTAGGAGACCTGGATTTCATCTGGTCTCAGGAATTCAGCTGAATAGGGATCAAACCATTCTGAACACCTACGAACTCAACAGGAGATCAAAGAGGAGAGTAGCAACAACTCTCTGAACAGAGAAGCGACCACTTACTGGAAGGTAGGACGTGCGGAGAAGTGAATCCGAGGCGATATTCGGGAGGATAGACGGCGGGGGAGGGGGCCTCCGTCGGCCGCTTCTGGCAAGTGCTAGAGCCGCGGAGCACAAAATCGGACCTTTTAGAAGTCGGCTCCGCGGAGGGACGTCGCTGCAGTGGCTAAGCGGGGGTGGAACCCTCGTGGGACAGTGGGGTCTCAGGACCCTCGGGGTCACAGAAAGAC
>NW_027406560.1:649-1067 GCF_003265705.2 Callorhinus ursinus | reverse complement strand
GAGACAGAGCCGAGGCGCGGGCTCTCAGCTCGGGGTGGCCATAAACCGTGAGCGGCGACACAGTTGAGCCACTGCTCCTCCAGCAGGGACCCAACAAGCGGCAGAGCCGGTGAGACTCCCCTTCCTCCCCCGGGAGGAGCGGCGCGGGAGCGCACCGCAGGGATCTGCTGGGTTTGGAGCCTCCACACGGGGTCGGGTGCCAGAGATAGAAACGCTCGGTCACAGGCCGGGTGAGCATGGAGTGCGGCCGGAGACCGGGGACACGGGAGTGACTGCTTTTCTCTGGGGGCGCACTGAGGAGCGGGGCCCCGAGTTCTCAGCTCCTCCGGGTGGAGATTGGGAGGCCACCATTTTCACCCTGGTCCTCCAAGGCTGTACCGAGAGCTTGCAGGGAACAAAAGCTCCTGAGAGCAAACCC
>NW_027406560.1:0-549 GCF_003265705.2 Callorhinus ursinus | reverse complement strand
GATTCATTAGTTCATCAAAGTTAAATTTTGTTAACTGTTTTTTTTTTTCTTTTTCCCTTTTCCAACCAACATCTTATCAATCTCTTTAAAAAAAAATTTCTTATTTTTCATTTTTAGAGTCATATTTTATCCCTTCATAGTAGTTACCCTTATTTTTGGCATATATATATATAAGTTGTTCTCTCTTTAAAATTCTGAGATACAGTTTCTTCTAACAGATCAAAATATACCCTAAATCACTAGTGTATGGCTCTGTTCTAGTCTCCTGCCTGATCACATTCTCTCCCTTTTTTCTATTATTTTTTAAATCTTCTTTCTTTTTTCAAACAACTTCTTATCTTATCAAGTCCTTTTATAAAACCTTTTATAATTTTCATCTTTACAGTCATCTTCTATCCCTTCATTGTATCAACCCTTATTTTGTACATATATGTCTTTCTTCCTTTAAAATTTTAGGAGGCACTTTTTTCTAACAGACCAAAATACGCCCAAAATCTAGTGTGTGGCACTGATCTATGCACTAGCCTGATCATATTTGATCATATTCTG
>NW_027406559.1:0-1659 GCF_003265705.2 Callorhinus ursinus | reverse complement strand
GGTTTCAATATTTGGCAGTTCCTAAAGGCAAGATGATTTGAGATGTTTGTTTTTTTTTAATACACTTGATCAGCTCATTATGCTATTCCTTTATTTCTGAAAATGCCTTGTCACTGAAATTTGGCAGTTGCACCAAAGTAGAACTTGAATAAACCAGAGGATTATAACTTTTAGTTTATTCCATTCATTTATCATATATTTCACATATATCAATGTATTATATATTCACCAGGAAATCAATCTTTCTTTTACAGATCTCTCCATTAAAATACACCATTCTGAATCTAAAGACATAGACAATGCCCCAAGAATCGAAACATCTGAAAGTACTGCAAAAATGTACAAAGTGTCAACCATGAAATGAATATTCGATTTGGCCAAGCGTCGAACAAAAAGGTCAACATTTTTCCCAACTGGGGTTAAAGTCTGTCCACAGGAATCCGTGAAACAGGTTTTAGCCAGTCTTCAAGCTTATTATAGATTGACAGGTAAGGAAAGAGATGGAACCTGTTTAGCCTCTCATTCCTTTTACCCCTTCCCTTTCACTTATCCACACATGGTCGTTAACCCCGAATTTCCAGGGTCTCTCATTTAGTCACAAGGGTTCTATAAATAAGTCAGCTAATCTGAGAGTGATGAATAGTAAACATTCAAAACTATGGTAGATGTCTCCTCTTATGTTTAAAATAATGTCCGGTGCAACATAGAACCATTAAGGCATTTAACAAGTCACCAGAGGCCTTGGCATCTGGGTATTACCTCTTTGTTTTATTTCTGCCAAAGCCAATACTGAATTTTAATGTTACTATTATGAGTAAGAAGCACAGAATGATTGCAACGTCAGGAATCTGAGCAAGTTGATTTATGACTTAAGATTTCATTTTTCAAAAGAGACATTTCAATCCAGATCCTCTCTTCCTTCTTGTTAAGTTTTAAGTTGTTTATTGATGATCCAGCAAAAAGTTCTGAAGTTTGGAAACCTGGAGGCACACCCAAGTGCAGAGGAGTCACAAATTAACAGTGGTTACCAAGATATAATGCAGGGGTGTTAGCAGGATTTACAACACAATTACTGTGATTTCCAGCAGAGTTACTTAGTGCAGTTTTCACCCCGAGACAGCGTAACAGGATTCTTGTGGCTTTCTCGGAAATCATTATGGAGTTCAGTCACACCACAGCCATCAGTGGCTATCCTTGTCATTCACTTATTATCGATGAAAAAGTCTCCATGGCTTCTTCTTTAAATGAAAACAAAACAAAACGAAAAAGAATCTTTAGTAGATACTATTAAATCTCCCCAGGTTGCTCCAAATAATGCAAAATATCTTAGCTAGTTGAAGCCTAAACTCAATTCATCTTACATGTGAAAGTGAGGGGGTTCGCTGAGGTCCACGTTCATCACATACGATATTTGTTTCCATTCCAAAAAGTACAGTCAACCTGCTCTGTTTTAAGCCCGTTAACTAGAATGTGCTGGTTCCATTCTAGCCTGTGACATATCGCAAATTATGGCAGCAGAGAACCCCTTTCATGATACCAACATCCTACAAAGTTCTTGAGTACCTACGTCTGTAAAATGTGCAAAGGTTGAGTTAGTCTGAGGAGTTTTTGCTGGGTTTTGGAGGCATAACTCACAGTCTCAAAAATATCAAGTCTTAT
>NW_027406558.1:167-1659 GCF_003265705.2 Callorhinus ursinus | reverse complement strand
TGAGAGAACAAAATGCTAACAGGTTAACAATGTCCCCAGCAAATATACTTTATACAAATCAGAAAAGATCTGAAACCAGGGGAAAAGAAAGGGAAAGAAAGAAAAAAGAAAGAGGAAAAAAAAGAAAAGAGAAAAGAAAAAGAAAAAGATAAAAACAAACAAAAACAGAACAAAACAAAAAATAAAACAGAATATGAGCAAATATTATCAGACTAGTGTATAGGTCATTGCCACACACTAGATTTTGGGCGTATTTTGGTCTGTTAGAAGAAAGCGTCTCCCAAAATTTTAAAGGAAGAAAGACTTTTATATGTACAAAATAAGGGTTGATACAATGAAGGGATGGAAGATGACTGTAAAGATGAAAATTGTAAAAGATTTTATAAAAGGAATTGATAAGAAGTTGTTTGAAAAAAGAAAGAGGAAGATTAAAAAACAAAGAAGAAAAGGAAAAAAGAAAAGGGAGAGAATATGATCAGGCAGGAGACTAGAACAAAGCCATACACTAGTGATTTAGGGTATAGTTTGATCTGTTAGAAGAAACTGTATCTCAAAATTTTAAAGAGACAACAGCTTATATATATATGCCAAAAATAAGGGTAATTACTATGAAGGGATAAAATATGACTCTAAAAATGAAAAATAAAAAATTTTTTTTTAAAAAGGGTTGATAAGATGTTCGTTGAAAAAGGGAAAAAGAAAAATTCAAAAAAAGAAAAAAACAGTTAAAAAAAATCAACTTTGAAAAACTAATGAATCATGGTAAAAAAGCCATGAATTCTATGTGCAATATTCCCCTAGCGCTGGAGTTCTCCCGTTCTCCTTGATCGGTAAACTTGGTCTTGGCTTGCTGGCTGTTCGTGCTGATCTTCTGGGGGAGGGGCCCATTGCCTTGGTTCCCAAATGTCTTTGCTGGATGCAGAATTGCCCCGCCCTTGTCGGTCCCGGCTAAGCAATCTGCTCAGGTTTGCTCTCTGGTGCTTTTGTTCCCTCCAAGCTCTCGTTACAGCTTTGGAGGACCAGAGTGAAAATGGTGTCCTCCCAATCTCCGCCCGGAGGAGCTGAGAACTCGGGGCTCCTCTCCTCAGTGCACCCCCAGAGAAAAGCAGTCACTCCCATGTCCCCGGTCTCTGGCCGCACTCTGTGCTCACCCGGCCTGTGACAGAGTGTTTCTGTCTCTGGCATCCGACCCCGTGTGGAGTATCCAAACCCAGCATATCCCTGCGGTGCGTTCCCTTGCCGCCCCTCCCAGGGGAGGAAGGGGAGTCTCCCCAGCTCTGCCACTTGTTGGGTCCCTGCTGGAGGAGCAGTGGCCCGACTGGGCTGCGCATCACAGTTTATGGCAACCCCTAGCTGAGAGCCCGCACCTCGGCTCCGTTTCTGCAGCCGGCTTCCCCGCTGTTATACCTGGGAGCTCTGCCACACTCAGGCACCCCCGGTCTTTCTGTGACCCCAAGGGTCCTGAGACCACACTGTCCTGCGAGGGTTCCAC
>NW_027406558.1:0-67 GCF_003265705.2 Callorhinus ursinus | reverse complement strand
GCCGGCTTCCCCGCTCCGAAACCTGGGAGCTCTGCCACACTCAGGCACCCCCGGTCTTTCTGTGACC
>NW_027406557.1:0-1660 GCF_003265705.2 Callorhinus ursinus | reverse complement strand
GTCATTAAAATGGCCAGAAGGTCTCCATGATTTGCAACCTTTCCCCCTCACCCCCCTACAGCAACACACTCTTTTCACCTCATTCTTAGCCAACCTTACTGACCTCCTTGCTTCAACCTTAAGAGTCTTCATGCTGAATGTTCTCTCTGCCTAGAATACTCTTCCCCCACATATTCCCATGTCAAATTCACCCTCCTCAAGGTTTTTGCCCAAATGTTACTTTCTCATTGTCTACTTTGCAGATCCTATTCCCCTGATCACATAATTTGAATTGTAGCTCACCCTTTCCCAGTCCCCCTTATTCTGCTCTTCTTATACCTTTCCCCTTACTTCTTATTACCTTTTATTTTATTTTTTTATTTTTTTAAGATTTTATTTATTTATTTGACAGAGAGAGAGAGAGACACAGCGAGAGAGGGAACACAAGCAAGGGGAGTGGGAGAGGGAGAAGAAGGCTTCCCACTGTGCAGGGAGCCCGATGCGGGGCTCGGTCCCAGGACCCTGGGATCATGACCTGAGCTGAAGGCAGACGCTTAAAGACTGAGCCACCCAGGCACGCCACCTCTTATTACCTTTTAACAAAGCATGTTATTTCCTTATTTGTCATGTTTGTTATTTAATGTCCCCAGCTAGAATGTGAGCTCTTCAAGGGCAGGGATCTTCATTTACTCTGCTTACTAATGTATCTCAGGCTCCTAAGAGAGCCTGGCACATAAGAGATGCTCAATAAATATCTGTCAAATGAATGAATGAATGAAATGTTAGAATTACCTACCATCCTCACCTCAAGTCTATATTCTTTTTGTGGCAGGAAGGGCAGAGAGTCATGAGAGGACTCAGGGGCAGTTGATTCATTCAACAGCAGCTTAATGAGTTATGCATGTGCCTCAGGCACCATGCTAGGCCTCAGGGATATGAAAATTAAAGGCACTCTTTCCCATGCCCCAGGAAAATCATCTTCCATACAGGAGATAAACAAGCTAAACATAGCAGTTCAAGTCGTAAGCGAGAATGAGGTTGAGTGGGAGCACAGAGGAAGAAGACGTGGTGGGAAGGCCATCACAGCAGGTATCAGTGAGAGTGAGCTTGAAAGTAGGAGCTGCCCAGTGCACAGGATGGAGAATGGCATTCTGGGCTGAGAGCAGGATATGTGTAAAGGCATTTATTTATTTATTTATGATTTTATTTATTTATTTGTCAGAGAGAGAGAGCACAAGCGGGGGGAGCAGAGGCAGAGGGAGAAGCAGGCTCCCCACTGAGCCCCACTGAGCAGGGAGCCTGATGCAGGACTCCATCCCAGGACCTTGGGATCATGACCTGAGCTGAAGGCAGATGCTTACCTGACTGAGCCACCCAGGTGTCCCTGTGTAAAGGCTTTTAAAAACAGGGCATATCGGGACGCCTGGGGGGCTCAGTTGGTTAAGCGACTGCCTTCGGCTCGGGTCATGATCCTGGAGTCCCGGGATCGAGTCCCGCGTCGGGCTCCCTGCTCGGCGGGGAGTCTGCTTCTCCCTCTGACCCTCCTTCTTCTCATGTGCTCTCTCTCTCTCTCTCATCCTCTTTCAAATAAATAAATAAAATCTTTAAAAAAAAAAAAATAAATAAATAAATAAAAAAATAAAAACAGGGCATATTGAGGAATCTCCAAGGAGCTTGCTCG
>NW_027406556.1:0-1660 GCF_003265705.2 Callorhinus ursinus | reverse complement strand
TGAGACAGGAGTCCATCAAAATCCTAAAGGAGATCACAGGCAGCAACTTCTTCGACCTCTACTGCAGCAACTTCTTCCTAGAAACATCACCAAAGGCAAGGGAAGTAAGGGCAAAAATGAACTATTGGGATTTCATCAAGATAAAAAGCTTTTGCACAGCCAAAGAAACAGTCAACAAAACCAAAAGACAACCAACAGAAGGGAGAAAATATTTCCAAATGATATATCAGATAAAGGGCTAGTATCCAAAATCTATAAAGGACTTATTAAACTCAGTACCCAAAGAACAAATAATCCAATCAAGAAATGGGCAGAAGACATGAACAGACATTTTTCCAAAGAAGACATCCAGATGGCCAACAGACACATGAAAAAGTGGTCAACATCGCCTGGTATCAGGGAAATCCAAATCAAATCCTCAAAGAGATACCACCTCACAACACTCAGAATGACTAAAATTAAGAAGTCAGGAAACGACAGATGTTGGCGGGGATGCGGAGAAAGGGGCATCCTCCTACACTGTTGATGGGAATGCAAGCTGGTGCAATCACTCTGGAAAACAGTATGGAGGTTCCTCAAACAGTTGAAATTAGAGCTACCCTACGATCCAGCAATTGCACTACTGGGTATTTACCCCAAAGATCCAAATGTAGGGATCCGAAGGGGTATGTGTACCCTAATGGTTTTAGCAGCAATGTCCACAATAGCCAAACTGTGGAAAGAGCCAATATATCCATCGACAGATGAATGGATAAAGAAGAAGTGGTATATATACACAACGGAATATTATGCAGCCATAAAGAGGAATGAGATCTTGCCATTTGCAATGACGTTGATGGAACTGGAGGGTGTTATGCTAAGTGAAATAAGTCAATCAGAGAAAGACATGTATGATATGACCTCACTGATATGAGGAATTCTTAATCTCAGGAAACAAACTGAGGGTTGCTGGAGTGGTGGAGGGGTGGGAGGGATGGGGTGGCTGGGTGATAGACATTGGGGAGGGTATGTGCTATGGTGAGCAGTGTAAATATTACAAGACTGATGAATCACGGATCTGTACTTCTGGAACAAATAATGCAATATATGTTAAGATAAAAAGAAAAAGAAGAAGACAGCAGGAGGGGAAGAATGAAGGGGAGTAAGTCGGAGGGGGAGACGAACCATTAGAGACGATGGACTCTGAAAAACAAACTGAGGTTTCTAGAGGGGAGGGGAGTGGGGGGGATGGGTTAGCCTCGTGATGGGTATTAAAGAAGGCATGTTCTGCATGGAGCACTAGGTGTTATGCACAAATAATAAATCGTGGAACACTACAGAAAAACAAATGATGTAATGTATGGTGATTAACATAACAATAAAAAAATTTAAAGAAGGAAAAAAATAGACCTAATATATAATTGCATGGCTTTTAGTATATTCACAGAGGTTTGCAAATATCATCACAATCAAATTTAGAACATTTTCATCACCCAGAACGATACCCTGTAAGCACTTTTAAACACTCCTATTCTTTCAAACCCCCTCCCTCCCACCAACCTACGCAATTACTAATCTGATTTCTGTCTCTCTATTTGCATATTCTGCATATTGCATATAAATGGGATCATATAATATGGCATCTTTTGTGACTGGCTTCTTTTACTTAGTAAAACAGTAT
>NW_027406555.1:0-1660 GCF_003265705.2 Callorhinus ursinus | reverse complement strand
CATTTCTGATATGAAGAACATAAAGGTGAAGTTGAGGTAGTTGAACTAAGGGAAGGATTAGGTCTTGGGACTCTTCCTAAGATCTCAGTGTGACCTTGTCATTCCCTTTAAAAAAAAAAGAAAACTACTTGTAGAATATTAAAACAAGACTACATAAAGTTAACTTTTTTCCTTAAAGTTTTATTTATTTATTTATTTGAGAGAGAGAGAGACACAGAGATGTGGAGAGAGAGCACAAGTGTGGAGGAGAGGGAGAAGCAGGCTCCCTGCTGAGCAAGGGGGCCAACATGGAGCTCAGATCCCAGGACCCTTGGATCATGACCTGAGCGAAAGGCAGACGTTTAACCCACTGAGCCACCCAGGCGCCCCTAAAGTTAACTTTTTTAACATCACTGTTAACTTTGAAATTATCTTTGCAGACATTTCTATGTGTACACACGACACACAACAGAATTATAACACATTTTTCCTGTCCAAATATGGAATTTCATCACGCATTTTGTTCTGCAACCTGCTTTTTCTACTTAAGAATATATCAGAAAAAAACTATCTATATGTCATAGAGGGAGTGCCCAGCTGGCTCAGTCAGGAGAGCAAGTGACTCTTGATCTCCAGGGTTGTGAGTTCGAGCCCCACGTTGGGCAAAGAGCTTACTTAAAAATAAGTAAATGAGATCAAATGGATGGTGCACATGAACACAGAAACACGAGTGGGTTTTGTTTTTTGTTTTATGGGTTTTTTTTGTTGTTGTGTTGTTGTTTTTAGTAATCTTTACACCCAACATGGGGCTCGAACCCACTGACCCGGAGATAAAGAATAGCACACTCTTCCGACTGAGCCAGCCAGGAGTTTTTTGTTTGTTTTTTTCTTTTAAAAAATATATCATACTCTCTTTCCGTCTCCGGCTGCCGTAGCGAGAGGAGCCGCAGCCATGTCCGCCCACCTGCAGTGGATGGTCGTGCGGAACTGCTCCAGCTTCCTGATCAAGAGGAACAAGCTGACCTACAGCACTGAACCCAACAACCTGAAGGCTCGGAACTCGTTCCGCTACAACG
Source organism: Callorhinus ursinus (assembly GCF_003265705.2). Lineage (NCBI taxonomy): Eukaryota > Metazoa > Chordata > Mammalia > Carnivora > Otariidae > Callorhinus > Callorhinus ursinus. The sequence continues at coordinate 605 of NW_027406555.1, read as the reverse complement.
GGCTGATTCACCGCAAGACCGTGGGCGTGGAGCCGGCGGCCGACGGGAAAGGCGTGGTGGTGGTCATGAAGCGGCGATCCGGCCAGCGGAAACCCGCCACCTCCTACGTTCGAACCACCATTAACAAGAATGCCCGGGCCACCCTCAGCAGCATCCGGCACATGATCCGCAAGAACAAGTACCGCCCAGATCTGCGCATGGCTGCCATTCGCAGAGCCAGCGTCATCCTGCACAGCCAGAAGCCTGTGATGGTGAAGAGGAAGCGGGCCCGCCCCACCAAGAGCTCCTGAGCACCTGCCCCTGCCTCTAAAGCAATAAAGATGTCAGCCTCCTCAAAAAAAAAAAAAAAAAAAATCATAAGGCGCCTGGGTGGCTCAGATGGTTGAGCTTCTGCCTTCGGCTCGGGTCATGATCCCCCTGGGATCCAGTCCCGCATCGGGCTCCCTGCTCAGTGGGGAGCCTGCTTCTCCCTCTGCCTCTCTCTCTCGCTCTCTATCTCTTATGGATAAATAAGTAAAATCTTTAATAAAAAAAGAATATATCATAGAGATCTTCCCACACGAGGAAATTAAGATCTGCCTCAACTGTTATATAATATTACATAT
>NW_027406554.1:0-1660 GCF_003265705.2 Callorhinus ursinus | reverse complement strand
TAGTCTTAAAGACTCTCAGCGGAGCCCCGATCCAAGCTTCATTTTAGTCTCAACTTGTCCCTGGACTCCTAACTTGTTGTCACTGTAGAATACCAGACTGATAGTTGCTGGGATTTTCCCACTATTTCTTAGGAGAGGTAAGAATGTGAGGAGGCGAAAAAAGGACCTTAGTCAGTGATGTGCTACTAAGTGTTTAACAACTGGCTCCGTGAGGTGGGGTAGGGGGGTGGGGGAGTATGCCTCTATTTACAGACATAAGTTTATTATAAACCATACTGGTGTAAAGGATATGTAGCACACAATTTATTAATAATAATAAAATACATAATATTCTTTGTTGTAAATCAATTGATTCTTACAAAATGTTTTTGTTAATTTGTGCCAAACTCTTATACCTATAGCCAATCTACATTTGCCACTGAGAACCAGATGTGATTCTTACATGAATGTTAGTGAATGTTTTCCTTTAAGTCAGTGAGTAAGACGAAGTAAAAGAAGAAAGACATACATCTCGGAACTTACTTGTCAATGATTTGAGTACTGGAGGAAAACTGGAAGAATATCTCCTCAATTTTTTATTCACAATGTAATAACCAGACATGACATGTTTAAAAAATTTAATCTGTATTAGTTAAATTTCCTCTACCACTTTCTGAAGTCCACACCAGGGACTGGCCAACGTTTTCTGCAAAGGGCCAGATAGTAACATTTTCGGTTTTTTAGTTCATAAGGTCTCTATCTTAACTATCTCTATTTGTACAACCCAGCCATCACAGTATGAAAGCAGCCAGAAGCTGCATGTAAGCAGATAAGCGTGGCTGTATTCCAGCCAAACTTTATTTGTGGACACTACTAAACTTTGAATTCAATGTAATTTTTATATATCCAGAAATATTTTTCTTCTTTTGTTTTTTTCAACAATTAAAAATATAACAACCATTTCTAGCTCATAAGCCATACAAAAACAGGCAGTGGGCTAGATTTGGTTTATGAGCTGTAGTTTGTCATTCCCTTAATTTTGTCTGGCCACAGAATAGTAAATTAAGCTCTGATTTGCAGCATTTGCCAATCCTGTGGTATAAAGATTACCACTATGCCTGATTTCAAGCTACCAATGTGACACAACTGAATGTTGGGAAGAGATGAGGAGTAGCACATTATATTGTATTTCCACCCCATAGATACAACAGGTAAGAATAACCTCAAGAGCATACATAATATTAAAATAATTTGAAATGCTGAGTTTTAAATATTTATTACACTTTTATATTATTCACTTATTTGTATGATTATATGATTTCATTGTTAATAATGGCAACAACCAACTTGCAAAATTCTCAAAAACTTAACAATCGGCTTCTGCAAGTTGGTACAAGCTGGTTTCCCAAGCACTTATTCTAGCGATACTGGAACTCTTGACTCTGATATTCCCCCACCAACACTGATTCTTCTTCTTTTTTTTTTAAAGATTTATTTGAGAGGGACAGACAGACAGAGAGAGACAACAAGCAGGGAGAGGAGCAGAGGGACAAGCAGACTCCCTCCTGAGCAGGGAGCCTGATTTGGGACTCAATCCCAGGACCCTGAGATCAGGACCTGAGCCGGGGGCAGATGCTTAACCAACTGAGCCACCCAGGCGCCTCAACACTGATTCTTCTAC
>NW_027406553.1:0-1660 GCF_003265705.2 Callorhinus ursinus | reverse complement strand
CAGCTCGGGGTTGCCATAAACTGTGATCGGTGACAGTCAGGCCACTGTTCCTCCAGCAGGGACCCAAAAAGTGGCAGATCAGGGGTGACTCCCCTTCCTCCCCCAGGAGGAGTGGCGCAGGAGCGCACCGCAAGGATCTGATGGGTTTGGAGACTCCACACGGGTTCGGGTGCTGAGATAGAAATGCTCGGTCACAGGCCGGGTGAGCACGGAGTGCGGCCAGAGACTGGGGAGACGGGAGTGACTGCTTTTCTCTGGGGGCGCACTGAGGAGCGGGGCCCCGAGTTCTCAGCTCCTCCGGGCGGAGATTGGGAGGCCGCCATTTTCATTCTCATCCTCCAAAGCTGTACGGAGAGCTTACAGGGAACAAAAGCTCCTGAGAGCAAACCCGAGCAGCTTGCTTAGCCCGGACCAACAAGGGCGGGGCAATTCCCCCTCCGGCAAAGACATTTGGGAACCATGGCAACAGGCCCCTCCCCCAGAAGATCAGCACGAAGAGCCAGCAAGCCAAGACTAAGTTTACCGATCAAGGAGAACGGGAGAACTCCAGCGCTAGGGGAATACTGCACATAGAATTCATGGCTTTTTTTTACCATGATTCATTAGTCTTTCAAAGTTAATTTTTTTAACTGTCTTTTTTTTTAATTTTTCTTTTCCCCTTTTTCAACCAACATCTTATTAATCCCTTTCTTTAAAAAAATTTTTTTTCATGTTTAGAGTCATATTCTATCCCTTCATAGTAGTTACCCTTATTTTTGGCATATATATATATAAGTTGTTCTCTCTTTAAAATTTTGAGATACAGTTTCTTCTAACATTCAAAAAATACCCTAAACCTCTAGTGTATGGCTTTGTTCTGGCCTCCTTCCTGATCACATTCTCTTTCCCCCTTTTTATTTCTTTATTTCTTTCTTTATTTTTTTAATCCTCTTCTTTCATTTTTCAAAAACTTTCTTATCACTTCCTTTTTTAAAATTTTTTATAATTTTCATCTATACAATCATATTCCATCCCTTCATCGTATCAACCCTTATTTTGTACATATTTAAGTCTTTCTTTCTTTAAAAATTTAGGAGGCACTTTCTTCTAACACACCAAAATACACCCAAAATCTAGTGTGTGGCACTGATCTATGCACCAGCCTGATCATATTTGATCATATTCTGTTTTTTTTTTTAATTTTTTTTATTTTTTTTATTATTATGTTAATCACCATATATTACATCGTAGTTTTTGGTGCAGTGTTCCATGATTCATTGTTTGTTCATAACACCCAGTGCTCCATGCAGAACGTGCCCTCCTCAATACCCATCACCAGGATAACCCATCCCCCTCCCCCCCTCCCCTCTAGAACCCTCAGTTTGTTTTTCAGAGTCCATCATCTCTCATGGTTCATCTCCCCCTCTGACATACTCCCCTTTTCTTCCTCTCCTGTTATCTTCTTTTTCTTTTTTCTTAAAATACGTTGCGTTATTTGTTTCAGAAGTACAGATCTGTGATTCAACAGTCTTGCACAATTCACAGCGCTCACCGTAGCACATACCCTCCCCAATGTCTATCACCCAGCCACCCCATCCCTCCCACCCCCAACCACTCCAATAACACTCAGTTTCTTTCCTGAGATTAAGAATTCCTCATATCAGTGAGGTCATGTGATACA
>NW_027406552.1:376-1661 GCF_003265705.2 Callorhinus ursinus | reverse complement strand
CCTAGAAACATCACCAAACGCACGGGAAGCCAGGGCAAAAATGAACTCTTGGGATTTCATCAAGATAAAAAGCTTTTGCACAGCAAAAGAAACAGTCCACAAAACCAAAAGACAACCGACAGATTGGGAGAAAATATTTGCAAATGACATATCAGATAAAGGGCTAGTATCAAAAATCTATAAAGAACTTATCAAACTCAACACCCAAAGAACAAATAATCCAATCAAGAAATGGGCAGAAGACATGAACGGACATTTTTCCAAAGAAGACATCCAAATGGCCAACAGGCACATGAAAAAGTCCTCAACATCGCTCGGCATCAGGGAAATCCAAATCAAAACCTCAATGAGATACCACCTCACACCCATCAGAATGGCTAAAATTAACAAGTCAGGGAACGACCTATGTTGGTGGCGATGTGGAGAAAGGGGAACCCTCCTACACTGTTGGTGGGAATGCAAGTTGGTGCCACCCCTCTGGAAAACAGTATGGAGGTTCCTCAAACAGTTGAAATTAGAGCTACCGTTCGATCCAGCAATTGCACTACTGGGTATTTACTCCAAAGATACAAATGTAGGGACCCGAAGGGGTACATGCACCCCAATGTTTATAGCAGCAATGTCTACAATAGGCAAACTGTGGAAAGAGCCAAGATGTCCATCCACAGATGAATGGATAAAGAAGGGGTGGTATATATACACAATGGAATATTATGCAGCCATCAAAAGGAATGAGATCTTGCCATTTGCAACGACGTGGATGGAACTGGAGGGTGTTATGTTTAGTGAAATAAGTCAATCAGAGAAAGACATGTATCATGTGACCTCACTGATATGAGGAATTCTTAATCTCAGGAACAAACTGAGGGTTGCTGGAGTGGTCGGGGGTGGGAGGGATGGGGTGGCTGGGTGATAGACATTGGGGAGGGTATGTGCTACGGTGAGGGCTGTGAATTGTGTAAGACTTTTGAATCACAGATCTGTACTTCTGAAACAAATAACACAACATATTCTAAGAAAAAAGAAAAAGAAGATAGCAGGAGGGGAAGAATGAAGGGGAGTAAGTCAGAGGGGGAGTCGAACCAGGAGAGATGATGGACTCTGAAAAACAAACTGAGGTTTCTAGAGGGGAGGAGGGTAGGGGGATGGGTTAGCCTGGTGATGGGTATTAAAGAGGGCACGTTCTGCGTGGAGCACTGGGTGTTAGGAACAAGCAATGAATCATGGAACACTACACCAAAACAAATGATGTAATATATGGTGATTAACATAACAATAAAAAATT
>NW_027406552.1:0-276 GCF_003265705.2 Callorhinus ursinus | reverse complement strand
TTTTTTTGTTCTCCCTGAGAAACCTCTTGTGGGGTGGGGGGGACGGTGATCCCCTAGGTCTGCTGACTTCCCTCCAGCTGTTCCATCCAGCTGGAGTAACAGGCACCTCCAGGAGTTCTGTTTCAAATACAACGCCAGCATTCCAAAGTTGGAGCATAAGGCAAAAACCAAAGATGAGTGAAATTACCCTTGAAACCCTCCTAGAAGGGGTAGGGAGCCAGATGCCATCCCCTATTGGTGATTTCAGACTTCTGGCTTTCCTGCCAGGCCTGCAAC
>NW_027406551.1:0-1661 GCF_003265705.2 Callorhinus ursinus | reverse complement strand
AGCTCTGGAATTAAGTACCCCAGAGGCCCGAGCGTGCAGACGAAGTGGCCGAGTGGTTAAGGCGATGGACTGCTAATCCATTGTGCTCTGCACGCGTGGGTTCAAGTCCCACCTTCGTCGGTTCTGTGCTTTTGGTGTGAGAGATTCATGAATATTTTCAGAAGTCTGCTCCTGGCCTTTCCCGTTGCGGGTATGCGCCCTTCGGGTGTCTGTTCGGGCCAGGGCTGGCTGGCTCAGGGGGTAGGGCATGTGGCTCTTGGTCTGGGAGTCAGGGCTTCCAGACCCACTTTGGGGCAGAGATTACGTCAATCAATAAATTAAAAAGAAAGAAAATTCCGAGAGAAAGAGAGAAAGGGCATAGACAGGGCATGTGGCTCTTGGTCTGGGAGTCAGGGCTTCCAGACCCACTTTGGGGCAGAGATTACGTCAATCAATAAATTAAAAAGAAAGAAAATTCTGAGAGAAAGAGAGAAAGAAAGGGCATAGACAGGGCATGTGGCTCTTGGTCTGGGAGTCGGGGCTTCCAGACCCACTTTGGGGTAGAGATTACTTCAATCAATAAATGAAAAAGAAAGAACGAAAGAAAGATGTGCTCAGTGTGCTGAGTTTCACCTGGAGAAGGTTACCTTCCTCTTTACTGACTACTTGACCTCTGCAGTTCACCCCTTCCTTCCTTAAGGGAGTGTTCCTGCTTTGGGGACATTAGTTTTTGAGAGCAGGTTTTGCAGATTATTCCTCAGTATCACCCAACATCACCCAACCGAATCTATTCTCTTGATATTTAGCCTACTCCTTGAAGGGCTTTTGTTTTTAAGCAATTCATAATTAGGAGAATTACTTGGTCAAAGGCCTGAATCTGTGAATCTTTTTAGCCATCCACCAGATTGACCAGTTTCCAAATTGTTGTTTCATTTTACAGTGTTACCACTAACACCCGAGTAAGCGAGATTCTCTGGGACAGTGGAAATTTCGTTTCACAATTCTTTTCGTATTTTGTAGTTATATAACAATAGAATATAGGTTTTGGATTGATAGATGTTTGAGATCTACCCATTTAGGAACATGATTGGAAAATTTTCTCTCCTCCAATTTCAAGTAGTTCTTGCAATTACATCGCCTTCTGTCTAAAAGCTATTATTTTTAAGATAATTTAGTAAAAATATTTTTCCGAAACCTTCGTTAAAAAAAGGCGAAGACATTTTAGGATGGCAATTTAAAACCACATTGGAAATTGGAAATAATACCATAAGAATAGTCTTACTCATCGGAGAGCTTCAGTACTGCCCTCTAGGGGCTGGCCCAGCGCTCTCTGCCTGCTTTCTCCCATTCCTCTCTTTGGGAAACTATCCCATCTTCAGCAAACAAACTTGGCAGCACCTCTTCCACATAACCTAGTACAAAACCACCGAAAACCTCCTAGGCCCGCCTGGGAATATATTTAGAGTCTGGGGCTATTTATAATGAAGAGAAAACGAAACTGCATTAATGGGAAAGAAAATCTGAAAGTAGGAGTCTTTGCCCAAACACTTGGCTTCACAGAAGCGAGCGGCCTGTGGAAGCCCAATACAAGGAAAATACTTCCCTCTCAAACAAAGGTACTGCATTGTGTGGTGACCCTTTTAGTGAAAATAACGTACAGGTTGTAATTTTCTGGTGATGCA
>NW_027406550.1:0-1661 GCF_003265705.2 Callorhinus ursinus | reverse complement strand
TGCCAATCTAATGTTTCTCCCATTGTAGGTTACAGATCTCTTCTCCCAAGCTGCTTTCAATATTTTCTCTTTGTCTCTGAGACTCGTAAGTTTTACTCTTAGATGTCGGGGTGTTGACCTATTATTATTGATTTTGAGAGGGGTTCTCTGTGCCTCCTGGAATTAATGCCTGTTTCCTTCCCCACATTGGGGAAGTTCTCTGCTATAATTTGCTCCAATATACCTCTGGCCCTCTCTCTCTTTCTTCTTTTTCTGGGTTTCCAGCTATTCTAATGTTGTTTTGTCTTATGGTATCGCTTCTCTCTTGAATTCTGCACTTGTGATCCTGTAGTTGTTTATCTCTCTTTTTCTCAGCTTCATTATTTTCCATCATTTTGTCTTCTGTATCGCTAATTTTCTCTTCTGCCTCATTCATCCTAGCAGTTAGTGCCCCCATTTTTGTTTGCACCTCATTCATAGCCTTTTTGATTGCGACTTGGTTAGATTTTGGTTCTTTTATTTCTCCAGGAAGGGTGTCTCTAATAAGTTCCATGCTTTTTTCAAACCCAGGTAGTGTCCTTAAAATCATGATTCTGAACTCTAGGTCCAACATCTTACTAATGTCCGTATTGAGTAGGTCCCTGGCCGACTGTACTACCTCTTGTTTTCTTTTGCTGAGGTGATTTCTTTCATCTTGTCATTTTGTCCAGAGGAGAATAGATGAATGAGAGAACAAGATGGTAACAGGTTAGTAACGTCCCCGGGAAATATACTCTAAACATATCAGAAAAGCTTTTATTTTTTTTAATTTTTTTTTTAAAGATTTTATTTATTTATTTGAGAGAGAGAGAGAGAGAGAATGAGAGATAGAAAGCACGAGAGGGAAGAGGGTCAGAGGGAGAAGCAGACTCCCTGCTGAGCAGGAAGCCCGATGTGGGACTCGATCCCGGGACTCCAGAATCATGACCTGAGCCGAAGGCAGTCGCTTAACCAACTGAGCCACCCAGGCGCCCCTCAGAAAAGCTTTTAAAGGAGTGGAAAAGAAAGGGAACGAAAGAAAAAAGAAAGAGAAAAAAAGAGAAAGAAGAAGATAAAAAGAAAGAAAAACAGAATAAAACAAAAAAACCCAGAATATGATCAAATATGATCAGGCTAGTGCATAGAGCACTGACACACACTAGATTTTGGGTGTATTTTGTTCTGTTAGAAGAATGTGCCTCCTCATCAAGATAAAAAGCTTTTGCACAGCAAAAGAAACAGTCTACAAATCCAAAAGACAACCGACAGAATGGGAGAAAATATTTGCAAATGACATATCAGATAAAGGGCTAGTATCCAAATTCTATAAAGAACTTATCAAACTCAACACTCAAAGAACAAATAATCCAATCAAGAAATGGGCAGAAGACTTGAACAGACATTTTTCCAAAGAAGACATCCAAATGGCCAACAGACACATGAAAAAGTGCTCAACATCGCTCGGCATCAGGGAAATCCAAATCAAAACCTCCATGAGATACCACCTCACAGCAGTCAAAATGGCTAAAATTAACAAGTCAGGAAACGACAGATGCTGGAGGGGATGTGGAGAAAGGGGAACCCTCCTACACTGTTGGTGGGAATGCAAGCTGGTGCAGCCACTCTGGAAAACAGTATGGAGGTTACTCAAACTGTTGAAAATG
>NW_027406549.1:0-1661 GCF_003265705.2 Callorhinus ursinus | reverse complement strand
TTCAGTAAAATCACAGGATAGAAAATCAAAGTGCAGAACTCTGTTACAGTTCTATATACTGCAAATGAAGCAACAGAAAAAAAAGTAAGAAAACAATGTTATTTGCAGTTGAACATAAAATAATAAGATACCCAAGAATAAAACTAACCAGAGAGGTGAAAGACCTGTACTATGAAAACTACAAAACTTGGAGTGAAAGCAATTGAAGATGACATGAATAAATGGAAAGACATTCTATGTTCATGGATGGAAGAACTAATATTGTGAAAATGTCTATAGTACCCAAAGCAATCCACACATTTAATGAAATCCCTATCAAAACACCAACAGCACTTTTCTCAGAGCTAGAGCGAGGAATCCAAAATTTTGTATGGAATCACAAAATATCCCTAATAGCCAAAGAAATCTTGAAAAAGAAAAACAACGAGGACATGTATTGTGATGAGCACTGGGCGTTATAAGAAACCAATGATTCATTGAATACTACATCAAAAAATAATGATGTACTACATGATGGCTGATTGAACATAATATATAAATAAAATAAAATAAAAATAAATTTTAAAAACAAAAGAAAGAGAAAATCAAAATGGGAGGCATCAGGATTCCAGTCTTCAGGTTATATTACAAATATGTAGTAATCAATGTAATATGGTGCAATCTTAAAAACGGACACATAGATTAATGGAACAGAATAAAGAACCAGAAATAGATTCACATTTATATTAATGAAAAAATATATGTAGTAATACATTAATATTACTTGCCCATAAAAACGGAATGATCTCTTACCATTTGTAATGACATGAATTTAGCTAAAAGTATTAAGCTAAGTGAAATAAATCAGTCAGAGAAAGACAAATACCAAATGATTTAACTCATATGTAAATTTAAGACCCTTGAGAGCAAAGGGGAAAAATGAGAGAGGCAAACCAATAAAAAACCCTTAAGTCTCGAGAAAAAGCTGATGGTCAGGAGGGCACAGTGTGGGGGATTTGTTAAATAGGAGATAGGAATTAAGGAGTGCACTTGCGATGAGCACCAGGTGTTGTATGGAAGTGTTGTTTTTTGAGATTTTATTTATTTATTTGACAAAGAGAGACACAGTGAGAGAGGGAACACAAACAGGGGGAGTGGGAGAGGGAGAAGCAGGCTCCCCGCGGAGCAGGGAGTCCGATGCGGGGCTCAATCCCAGGACTCTGGGTCCATGACCTGAGCCGAAGGCAGACGCTTAACGACTGAGCCACCCAGGCGCCCCTGTATGTGGTGTTGAATCACTACATTGTATACCTGAAACTAGTATTCCGCTGTAGGTTAACTAACTGGAATTAAAATAAAATCTTAAAAAAGGAAAACCTTAAGTGGTGACAAAGGATCTAATTTTAGCTGCAATGGACAATTTGTTTGTGTAGCAAACATGGAATTTTGTTAAGATATCTCCCTTATTTGATACTGAACTGTCTAAGAGAATTCACTTTGTGTTAACTTTTTGTTATTTAATTTATGTTATTATGTTATGTTAGTCACCAAACAGTACATCATTAGTTTTCGATGTAGTGATCCACGATCCATTGTTTTTTGTATAACACCCAGTGCTCCATGCAGTACCTGCTCTCCTTAATACCCATCACCGGGATAACCCATCCCCCCTCAAAAACCCT
>NW_027406548.1:0-1662 GCF_003265705.2 Callorhinus ursinus | reverse complement strand
AAACAGCACACAGAGGATTGCACAAGAAAAACTCTTCCCCCAAATCAGACAAAATTCCCACCATACTTGTGGTAGGATGGTGACTTTTTTCCCTATATTTGTTTTCTTTACTGTGAATGTGATTGTTACCTTTTCAGTAATAATCAGAAAAAAATGAGTAGATTTGAAATAGAAGCATTCTGATAAGAGAAGCTTGTCTTCCAAGAAAATAAAGTTAATGATTATTCTAAGATATTGATTGATTGATTTTTGCTTCTTTAAGAGTTAGATTCTGGTGAAAGGGAGGTGAATGTGACACTGAACTCAAGAGAACAAATGGCCTCAAGTCATGATTTTGCTGGGACAGGACAGAAGCTGTAGCGTGCAGAGTCCACAGGGTGCCAGCCACCACTGCCACCTTCTTTGAGACAGTGCTCTTGGGGACAGCATTCCCATAGTTCTCCTTCTGATCACCGTTCAGCTTCAAGTGAATGTTTAACTCAGGAAGTCTGACCATTCAGCACTTACCACAGCCTAGGGTTACAGTTGTTCTAGAACATCATTTTACTGAGATCAGCATCAGAAAAAATACAGTGTTAGGAAAAGGGAAATGTTGGTCAAAGGAGGAAATCGACCATTGACCTTTCCACACATGCATTCAACAGATATTATTGACATTTACCCTGTGCCAGTTCTAAGCACTGTTGTAGGCATTGAAGATTCTTTAAGGAACAAAATGTAACTGTCTTCCATGGTTCTTCTTTTCTGGTAGGAGGAGACAGACAGTGAAGAGCTAAGTTATAAGGAAAACAGAAACTTAATGAATAGAACAATAGAACTAATGAAGACCAGCCTTCATTAATCCATTCATCCAAACAGCATTTTTTGGAGGGGTGCCTGGCTGGCTCAGCAGAGCATGCAACTCTTGATCTCAGGATTGTGAGTTCAAGCCCCACATTGAGCATGGATCCTACTTAAAAAAAATAATAAAACAAAAAAAAAAAACAGCATCTTTTGGGAGTATATTCTATGTGCCTATTTCCTGAATAGAAGAGATATAATAGTAACAAAATTTGGTTCCTGGCATCCACAGCTTCTCGTCCAGTGGGGAGAACTATGTAGTAAGTGCTATGATGGGGCAGCACATAGAAAGGCAGCTATCTCAATCTTGGGAGGGCCTAACACACACACACACACACACACACACATATATTTAAGCTAATTTTTAAAATAATATCTACACCCAACATGAAGCTTGAACTCACAACCCTGAGATCAAGAGTCACATGCTCTTCCAACTAAGCCAGCCAGGTGTCCCTAAAAATATGTTCTTGAGCAAGTTAAATAACTTCTCTTAGTCTCATAAAATAAGGATAATATAATTGTGAGTATTAAAGGTGAAAATGCACAGCATATTGTTTTAAAGTCATTTTAATAATGAAATTGGAATCTACATCTACCCTGCAGTATAGTAAGGGAAGCATCGGTATGTTCCATCATTAACCAGAATAACAATGAAAAGGAACTGCTGGTAACATCTACATAGTTCTTCACAGTTTATAAAGCCCTTTCATTTTAATTCCAGGATAATTAACATACAGTGTTAGTTTCAGGCATATAACATATTGACTTAACAATTCTATACATGGGAGTTAAGATGGCAGAGGAGTAGGGGGACCCTAA
>NW_027406547.1:0-1662 GCF_003265705.2 Callorhinus ursinus | reverse complement strand
ATGTTGTTTCGTCTTATTGTATCGCTTATCTCTCAAATTTTGCCCTCCTTATCCTGTAGTTGTTTATCTCTCTTTTTCTCAGCCTCTTTATTTTCCATCATTTGGTCTTCTATATTGCTGATTCTCTCTTCTGCCTCATTTATCCTAGCAGTTAGTGCCCCCATTTTTTATTGCACCTCATTAATAGCCTTTTTGATTTCGACTTGGTTAGATTTTTGTTCTTTTATTTCTCCAGAAAGGGTGTCTCTAATAACTTCCACGCTTTTTTCAAGCCCAGCTAGTATCTTTAAAGTCATGATTCTGAACTCTAGGTCTGACATCGTACTAATGTCCGTATCGAGTAGGTCCCTGGCAGACGGTGCTATCTCTTGTTCTTTTTGCTGAGGTGATTTTTTTTGTCTTGTCATTTTGTCCAGAGGAGAATAGATGAATGAGAGAACAAAATGCTAAGAGGTTAACAACGTCCCCAGCAAACATACTCTATACAAATCAGAAAAGACCTGAAACCAGGGGAAAAGAAAGGGAAAGAAAGAGGGAAAAAAAAGAAAAAGAAAAAGATAAAAACAAACAAAAACAGAACAAAACAAAAAAAAGAATATGATCAAATATGATCATGCTAGTGCATAGATCAGTGCCACACACTAGATTTTGGGTGTATTTTGGTCTGTTAGAAGAAAGTGCCTCCTAAATTTTTAAAGGAAGATAGACTTATATATGTACAAAATAAGGGTTGATACTATGAAGCGATAAAATATGACTCAAAATGAAAAATAAAAAATGTTTTTTTAAAAAAGGGATTGATAAGATGTTGGTTGAAAAAGGGAAAAAGAAAAATTCCAAAAAAATAATGAATCATGGTAAAAAAGCCATGAATTCTATGTGCAGTATTCCCCTAGCGCTGGAGTTCTCCCGTTCTCCTTGATCGGTAAACTTGGTCTTGGCTTGCTGGCTGTTCGTGATGATCTTCTGGGGGAGGGGCCTGTTGCCGTAGTTCCCAAATGTCTTTGCTGGAGGCGGAATTGCCCCGCCCTTGTCAGTCCGGGCTAAGCAATCTGCTTGGGTTTGCTCTCAGGAGCTTTTGTTCCCTGAAAACTCTCGGTACAGCTTTGGAGGACCAGAGTGAAAATGGTGGCCTCCCAATCTCCACTCGGAGGAGCTGAGAACTCGGGGCCCCCTTCACCAGTGCGCCCCCAGAGAAAAGCAGTCACTCCCGTCTCCCCGGTCTCCAGCCGCACTCTGTGCTCACCCGGCCTGTGACCGAGTGTTTCTATCTCTGGCATCTGACCCCGTGTGGAGTCTCCAAACCCAGCAGATCCCTGCGGTGCGCTCCCGCGCTGCTCCTCCCAGGGTAGGAAAGGGAGTCTCCCCAGCTCTGTCGCTTGTTGGGTCCCTGCTGGAGGAGCAGTGGCCCGACTGGGCCACGGATCACAGTTTATGGCAACCCCGAGCTGAGAGCCCGCACCTCAGCTCCGTCTCTGCAGCCGGCTTCCCCGCTCCGATACCTGGGAGCTCTGCCACACTCAGGCACCCTGGTCTTTCTGTGACCCCGAGGGTCCTGAGACCACACTGTCCCGCAAGGTTTCCACCTCCTGCTTAGCCACTGGAGTGATGTCCCTCAGCGGGGCCGACTTCTAAAAGTTCCGATTTTGTGCTCCGCGGCTC
>NW_027406546.1:0-1662 GCF_003265705.2 Callorhinus ursinus | reverse complement strand
AAACAGCACACAGAGGATTGCACAAGAAAAACTCTTCCCCCAAATCAGACAAAATTCCCACCATACTTGTGGTAGGATGGTGACTTTTTTCCCTATATTTGTTTTCTTTACTGTGAATGTGATTGTTACCTTTTCAGTAATAATCAGAAAAAAATGAGTAGATTTGAAATAGAAGCATTCTGATAAGAGAAGCTTGTCTTCCAAGAAAATAAAGTTAATGATTATTCTAAGATATTGATTGATTGATTTTTGCTTCTTTAAGAGTTAGATTCTGGTGAAAGGGAGGTGAATGTGACACTGAACTCAAGAGAACAAATGGCCTCAAGTCATGATTTTGCTGGGACAGGACAGAAGCTGTAGCGTGCAGAGTCCACAGGGTGCCAGCCACCACTGCCACCTTCTTTGAGACAGTGCTCTTGGGGACAGCATTCCCATAGTTCTCCTTCTGATCACCGTTCAGCTTCAAGTGAATGTTTAACTCAGGAAGTCTGACCATTCAGCACTTACCACAGCCTAGGGTTACAGTTGTTCTAGAACATCATTTTACTGAGATCAGCATCAGAAAAAATACAGTGTTAGGAAAAGGGAAATGTTGGTCAAAGGAGGAAATCGACCATTGACCTTTCCACACATGCATTCAACAGATATTATTGACATTTACCCTGTGCCAGTTCTAAGCACTGTTGTAGGCATTGAAGATTCTTTAAGGAACAAAATGTAACTGTCTTCCATGGTTCTTCTTTTCTGGTAGGAGGAGACAGACAGTGAAGAGCTAAGTTATAAGGAAAACAGAAACTTAATGAATAGAACAATAGAACTAATGAAGACCAGCCTTCATTAATCCATTCATCCAAACAGCATTTTTTGGAGGGGTGCCTGGCTGGCTCAGCAGAGCATGCAACTCTTGATCTCAGGATTGTGAGTTCAAGCCCCACATTGAGCATGGATCCTACTTAAAAAAAATAATAAAACAAAAAAAAAAAACAGCATCTTTTGGGAGTATATTCTATGTGCCTATTTCCTGAATAGAAGAGATATAATAGTAACAAAATTTGGTTCCTGGCATCCACAGCTTCTCGTCCAGTGGGGAGAACTATGTAGTAAGTGCTATGATGGGGCAGCACATAGAAAGGCAGCTATCTCAATCTTGGGAGGGCCTAACACACACACACACACACACACACACATATATTTAAGCTAATTTTTAAAATAATATCTACACCCAACATGAAGCTTGAACTCACAACCCTGAGATCAAGAGTCACATGCTCTTCCAACTAAGCCAGCCAGGTGTCCCTAAAAATATGTTCTTGAGCAAGTTAAATAACTTCTCTTAGTCTCATAAAATAAGGATAATATAATTGTGAGTATTAAAGGTGAAAATGCACAGCATATTGTTTTAAAGTCATTTTAATAATGAAATTGGAATCTACATCTACCCTGCAGTATAGTAA
The DNA here is from genome assembly GCF_003265705.2 of Callorhinus ursinus. Taxonomy (NCBI): domain Eukaryota; kingdom Metazoa; phylum Chordata; class Mammalia; order Carnivora; family Otariidae; genus Callorhinus; species Callorhinus ursinus. The sequence goes on along the minus strand of NW_027406546.1, from coordinate 208 downwards.
GGGAAGCATCGGTATGTTCCATCATTAACCAGAATAACAATGAAAAGGAACTGCTGGTAACATCTACATAGTTCTTCACAGTTTATAAAGCCCTTTCATTTTAATTCCAGGATAATTAACATACAGTGTTAGTTTCAGGCATATAACATATTGACTTAACAATTCTATACATGGGAGTTAAGATGGCAGAGGAGTAGGGGGACCCTAA
>NW_027406545.1:0-1662 GCF_003265705.2 Callorhinus ursinus | reverse complement strand
CTGATTCTCTCTTTTGCCTCATTTATCTTAGCAGTTAGTGCCCCCATTTTTGATTGCACCTCATCAATAGCCTTTTTGATTTCGAATTGGTTAGGTTTTAGTTCTTTTATTTCTCCAGAAAGGGTTTCTCTAATAACTTCCACGCTTTTTTCAAGACCAGCTAGTATCTTTAAAGTCATGATTCTGGACTCTAGGTCTGACATTGTACTAATGTCCGTATTGAGTATGTCCCTGGCAGACGGTACTACCTCTTATTCTTTTTGCTGAGGTGATTTTTTTCAACTTTTCATTTTCTCCAGAGGAAAACAGATGAATGAGGAACAGAATGCTAAGAGGTTAACAACATCCCCAGCAAATATAGTCTATACAAATCAGAAAAGTCCTGAAACCATGGGACAAGAAAGGGAAAGAAAGAAAAAAGAAAGAGAAAAAAAAGGAAAAAGAAAAAGATAAAAACAAACAAACAGAACAAAACAAAACAAAAAAACAGAATATGATCAAATATGATCGGGCAAGTGCATAGATCAGTGCCACACACTAGGTTTTGGGCGTATTTTGGTCTTTTAGAAGAAAGTGCCTGCTAAAATTTTAAAGGAAGAAAGACATATTTGTACAAAATAAGGGTTGATACAATGAAGGGATGGAAGATGACTGTAAAGATGAAAATTATAAAAGATTTTATAAAAGGAATTGATAAGATAAGAAGTTGTTTGAAAAACGAAAGAAGATTTTTTAAAAAAGAAAAAAGAAAAGAAAAAAAAGGGAGAGAATGTGATCAGGCAGGAGACTAGAACAAAGCCATACACTAGTGACTTAGGGTATATTTTGATCTGTTAGAAGAAACTGTATCTAAAAATTTTAAAGAGGGAACTACTTATATATATATGCCAAAAATAAGGGTAACTAGTATGAAGGGATAAAATATGACTCTAAAAATGAAAAATAAAAGAAGTTTTTTTAAAAAAGGGATTGATAAGATGTTGGTTGGAAAGGGGAAAAAGAAAAATTAAAAAAAACAATTAAAAAATTAACTTTGAAAACCTAATGAATCATGGTAAAAAAGCCATGAATTCTATGTGCAGTATTCCCCTAGCGCTGGAGTTTTCCCGTTCTCCTTGATCGGTATACTTGGTCTTGGCTTGCTGGTTGTTCCTGCTGATCTTCTGGGGGAGGGGCCTGTTGCCATGGTTCCCAAATATCTTTGCGGGAGGCGGAATTGCCCCGCCCTTGTGAGTCCGGGCCAAGGAAGCTGCTGGAGATTGCTCTCAGGAGATTTTGTTCCTTGCAAGTTCTTGGTAAAGCTTTGGAGGACCAGGGTGAAAATGGTGGCCTCCCAATCTCCACCTGGAGGAGCTGAGAACTAGGGGCCCCACTTCTCAGTGTGCCCCCGGAGAAAAGTAGTCACTCCCGTCTCCCCGGTCTCCAGCCACACTCTGTGCTCACCTGGCCTGTGACCCAGCGTTTCTATCTCTGGCACCTGACCCTGAGTGGAGTCTCCAAACCCAGCAGATCCCTGCAGTGCGCTCCCGCGCTGCTCCTCCCGGGGGAGGAAGGGGAGTTTCCCCGGTTCTGCCGCTTGTTGGGTCCCTGCTGGAGCAGCCGTGGCCCGAATGGGCCGCGGGTCAAGGTTTATGGCGACCCTTAGCTGAGAGCCCACGCCTC
>NW_027406544.1:0-1662 GCF_003265705.2 Callorhinus ursinus | reverse complement strand
TGTCTTCCTGGCAGGACCTGGGACGGACGTCCAGCCTGTCCCTAGCTGCAGCCGTGGCTGGGGTCAGAGGGGCGGGAAGGAGGTCGGGGAGGAGGGGCTCACCAGCAGGATGCCCGAGTGTGAAGGGGGTCGTTACTGTAATGAGAGACCCCATGGGCATTCAGGGATTTCAGCCCTTTTTAGACATGAGCAGTGGCCCCAGGACTCGGCCCCTGCCCCATCCTTCACTCTCCACAAGGCCCTGCATCCTTCCCAGCCCAGTCCTAGTCCACAGCCAGTCCTCCCTCCGGCCCCAGGAAATCCAGGGGCCCTGTGGGCTGCAAAATCATTACAAGCTGGAACCGAGGCCTCCCTATGGGGCCTGCTTCCGGGTCCTGGAGCCCCACAGTGAGGAGAGGTGAGGCCAGGCAGGAGCGGGGAGAGGGCAGAGTCGACTCTCCTGGGGGCCATGGCTCCCTGGTCAGTGCAGAACCTGCTGTGTGCTGGCCCCTAAGGCACCCAGATTCCAGCTCCCAGGCAGGCTCCGGGAGGGATACCAGAGTGTAGTTCCTGCTAGCTCAGACGTGTCACTCTGTCCTGTAGCTACAGCCTGTCCCACCAGCTAGACTCCCCTCCTAGTCGGCCAGCTCACCTTCAAGGTCAAGAACAGGCCATCATGAAGGTCAGCGGCCAGTACGTGGCTGGTCAGGCAGGGGAGGGCTCGCTCTGGGCTCAGGGAGTCTCTGGCTGGGCTAGCAGGGGCTCTGGAGAGCCAGCCTTCCAGATTCTCTGCTGAGCAGCCCTGGGTTAGGGTGAGGTTTAGGGTTAGGTTGAGGGAGAGGGTGAGTTTAGGGTTAGGGTTAGGGTTTAGGGTTAGGGTTTAGGGTGAGTGTGAGGGGTGATGGTGAGGGTGAGGGTTAGGGTTAGGGTTAGGGATAGGGTTAGGGGTTATGGGTAGGGGTTAGTGTTAGGGTTATTGAACAGGTAAGGGTTAGGGTATGGGTTAGGGTTAGGGTTTAGGGTTAGGGTTTTGGGTGAGTGTGAGGGGTGATGGTGAGGGTGAGCGTTAGGGTTAGGGTTAGGGATAGGGTTAGGGGTTATGGGTAGGGGTTAGGGTTAGTGTTATTGAACAGGTAAGGGTTAGGGTACGGGTTAGGGTTAGGGTACGGGTTAGGGTTTTGGGTGAGGGTGTCGGTGAGGGTTAGTGGTAGGGGTAGGGATTAGTGGTAGGGGTTCAGGTTCGGGTTAGGAGATGATGGCTCCTGATACTCAGGTGAAGATATATAAGACTTACTGGATATTCAGTTGACGGGCATGTGACTTCCTGAAAGTTATGTGAGCTGAGAAAGTGCGACATTCAGTTAGAAAGTTAGTAGGAGAATAAAGCTCATTTGACAATCTGAAAACTCATAACACTCAGGAAGAAGCTATGAGGTACCTGACACGCCGGCAGGCAAGGGACAACATCTTGATGCTCAGATTGCCTGGTGGAGAACTTACACTCAGGGAGAGGAGGGAACACTGCCCTTCATGCAGGTGGAGTTGTGACCTCCTCACACTCCTACAGGAAGGTGAAACTACTTAAAATGCAGGTATGTGAGGTGAGCATCTGTCATCCTTCCGTCGGTGAGATGCAGTCTCCTGACAATCAGAAAAATGAAACCTCAGGATATTCAGGTTATT
>NW_027406543.1:0-1663 GCF_003265705.2 Callorhinus ursinus | reverse complement strand
AGCGCTCACCGTAGCACATACCCTCCCCAATGTCTATCACCCAGCCACCCCATCCCTCCCACCCCCAACCACTCCAGTAACACTCAGTTTGTTTCCTGAGATTAAGAATTCCTCATATCAGTGAGGTCATGTGATACATGTCTTTCTCTGATTGACTTATTTCACTCAGCATAACACCCTCCAGTTCCATCCACGTCGTTGCAAATGGCAAGATCTCATTCCTTTTGATGGCTGCATAATATTCCATTGTGTATATATACCACATCTTCTTTATCCATTCATCTGTCGATGGGCATCTTGGCTCTTTCCACAGTTTGGCTATTGTGGACATTGCTGCTATAAACATTGGGGTACATGTACCCCTTCGGGTCCCTACATTTGTATCTTTGTGGTAAATACCCAGTAGTGCAATTGCTGGATCGAACGGTAGCTCTAATTTCAACTGTTTGAGGAACCTCCATACTGTTTTCCAGAGGGGTTGCACCAGCTTGCATTCCCACCAACAGTGTAGGAGGGTTCCCCTTTCTCCACATCCCCGCCAACATCTGTCGTTCCCTGACTTGTTAATTTTAGCCATTCTGACGGGTGTGAGGTGGTATCTCATTGAGGTTTTGATTTGGATTTCCCTGATGCCGAGTGATGTTGAGCACTTTTTCATGTGCCTGTTGGCCATTTGGATGTCTTCTTTGGAGAAATGTCTGTTCATGTCTTCTGCCCATTTCTTGATTGGATTATTTGTTCTTTGGGTGTTGAGTTTGATAAGTTCTTTATAGATTTTGGATACTAGCCCTTTATCTGATATGTCGTTTGCAAATATTTTCTCCCATTCTGTCGGTTGTCTTTTGGTTTTGTGGACTGTTTCTTTTGCTGTGCAAAAGCTTTTTATCTTGATGAAATCCCAATAGTTCATTTTTGCCCTGGCTTCCCGTGCCTTTGGCGATGTTTCTAGGAAGAAGTTGCTGCGGCTAAGGTCGAAAAGGTTGCTACCTGTGTTCTCCTTTAGGATTTGGATGGACTCCTGTCTCACGTTTAGGTCTTTCAACCATTTGGAGTCTATTCTTGTGTGTGGTGTAAGGAAATGGTCCAGTTTCATTCTTCTGCATGTGGCTGTCCAATTTTCCCAACACCATTTGTTGAAGAGACTGTCTTTTTGCCATTGGACATTCTTTCCTGCTTTGTCAAAAATAAGTTGACCATAGAGTTGAGGGTCCATTTCTGGGCTCTCGATTCTGTTCCATTGATCTATGCGTCTGTTTTTGTGCCAGTACCATACTGTCTTGATGATGACAGCTTTGTAATAGAGCTGGAAGTCCGGAATTGTGATGCCGCCAGCTTTGCTTTTCTTTTTCAGTATTCCTCTGGCTATTCGGGGTCTCTTCTGGTTCCATACAAATTTTAGGATTATTTGTTCCATTTCTTTGAAAAAAGTGGATGGTATTTTGATGGGGATTGCATTGAATGTGTAGATTGCTCTAGGTAGCATTGACATCTTCACAATGTTTGTTCTTCCAATCCATGAGCATGGAACGTTTTTCCATTTCTTTGTGTCTTCTTCAATTTCTTTCATGAGTATTTTATAGTTTTCTGAGTACAGATCCTTTGCCTCTTTGGTTAGATTTATTCCTAGGTATCTAATGGTTTTGGGTGCAATTGTAAATGGGAT
>NW_027406542.1:0-1663 GCF_003265705.2 Callorhinus ursinus | reverse complement strand
TCTGTGTGTGTGTTTGTGTGTGTGTGTGTGTGTGTGTGTGTGTGTGTGTGTCTGCGTGTGCGTGAATAAGAAAAGTGCCATGTACTCACCTGGGAAAAGCAAGTCCGCGTATACGACAACTCTCCACTCACATCTGCAGGTATCCTGGAGACAGAATCATTTCCAATAGTGGGTGCGGAAGCAACATGAAAGTGCCGTACGCTTTACTACCTTCCCTGGACCGAACTCCGAGAAACGTCTCCCTGACGATAGAAAAGAGCTGAGCTCTCTCAAGGCTGCGTGAGATCGCATAGGGACCGTTCCCTGGACCTAACTCCGAGAAAAGGGGCGGGGGTACAAGGCAGCTTTCAACTGACGCATTCTTTCGTGAGCCCAGAAACGCTTCCATATGTGGGCGTGGAAGCGACAGGAGAGCGCAGTAGCTCGCCCTCTAAGAGGCAACCTCGCTTTTGCGAAACCTTCTTTCACCTGACATCCGTTGCCTTGGAGACAGGAGCCTTTGGAATAGTCGTGGTGGAAGCACAAGGAACGTGCCGTGCCCTGTACTCATCTCTGAGAAACAAGTCCGTGCGCAATGGGTCTTTCAGCCTAGCATATGGACGGGGTCATGAAGTCAGTAGAGATTGCAAGTGTACGTGTGCAGGCATAAAGAGAGTGCCCTATCCTTAACTCCGAGAAAAGAGCATGACGGAGGGAGACCGTCTTTCAAGCGTACCCTCTCCTGAGGATATATCGAAGCAGTTGCAAAAGCGGGTGTGGAAGCACAACGCAAGCGTTCTATACGAAACTCGGAAAACAAGGTGGTATAGAATGCAGCTTTCCCCCGCGTCTTGGCTCATGTTTAGGGAAGGGATACCCACTGCGCGTGTGGAAGCCTAGGGAAAGTACCATGGGCTGAAGTGTGAAAAGCAAGCCTGTGCAGAACGCACGTTCAGCGCACATCTTGTTTCACGAAGAGAGAAGCCGTTCCAATAAGTGTGTGGAAGCCTAAGGCCAAGTGCCATATATACTTACCCCCACGAAAAACCGCTGTAGAATACCCGTCCTTCAACTCACAGCTTTCCTGAGGAAGTTTTTCTAAAGGGCGTGTGGAGGTACAAGGAAAAGTGTGAAAGGCTAGGGTCTGAGAAGGAGGTCTGCGTGGAACGACTCTTTCAACTCACGGCTTGTTTCTGGCTTACGGGAGGCTTCTCAAGCGGGTGTCCGGAAGCCTAGAGAAAAAGTGCATACAATTCAATCCACGGGGGGAAAAAAGCAAGAACCCAAAAGCATCGGCGAGAAACCGACTCTCAGCGAACACCTTCTTTCCTGACGAGACAGAAATATGTTCAACTCTGTGTGTGTGTGTGTCTGTGTCTGTGTGTGTGTGTGTGTGCGTGAATAAGAGAAGTGTCATGTACTCACCTTGGAAAAGCACGTCTGCGTTTACCGCAATTCTCCACTAATATCTTCAGGTATCCGGGAGACAGAATCATTTCCAAAAGTGGGTGTGGAAGTATCATGAAGTGCCGTACGCTTTACTACCGTTCCCTGGACCTGACTCCGAGAATCGTCTCCCTGACGATAGAAAAGAGCTGAGCTATCTGAAGGCTGCGTGTCATCGCACAGGGACCGTCCCCTGGACCTAACTCCGAGAAACGCGTCGGGGGTACAAGGCAGCTTT
>NW_027406541.1:0-1663 GCF_003265705.2 Callorhinus ursinus | reverse complement strand
AGGAATTCCACCACAGAAATATTATTTATAATTCCTAAAGTACCAGGGTGTAGTGTTTTCTCACACACACAAAACGATCAGCAATATCTTTTTCTCAGTCCCAGTAGTCCCCTGGGGACCTGGGGTCTTTGGGTCCGGATGGGATGCGGGGCAGGAAGGAGGGGGCTGCACGGTCCCCCCCACCCTGTGCTTCCAGGCACCTGAAATCCCCACAGGTATGGGTCTTGTGTCTGCAGAGAGAAAATAAATTGAGAGTTTTTTATTTTTTAGATTTTATTTATTTGAGAGAGAGAGACACAGTGAGAGAAGAAACAGAGGCAGGGGGAGTGGGAGAGGGAGAAGCAGGCTTCCCGCGGAGCAGGGAGCCCGATGCGGGGCTCAGTCGAAGGACCCGGGGACCATGACCTGAGCTAAAGGCAGACGCTCAACGACTGAGCCCCCAGGCGCCCCGACAGATTTCTTGTTACTCAACCAGACCTGGACGACCGAGTCAGGAAAGTGTTAATAGTTTTGCTCTCACATGAGTCTTTCTGGCCAAAATAAATTCTTTCCCAGTAAAAATCTTTGAGATCCTTACCTCTAAAGGCAGGATCAGGAAACTGGGGGTTTATAAAGAGGATCACCATGGAGAAACATCCCTCGGTGGTGAGGGACAGGGGTCCCATAGTTTCATTTTTGGTCCTGGGATGAGGCCGATGCTCAGGAATCCCAGGGGGAGTCTCTGTCCCCAGGGCATCTCAGCCCCCCATCAGCTCTGGGTTCCAGTCAGTGCCTGAGGTTGCTCGGTACCTTGATTTTGGGACCCCAGCCTCAGTGCTGCTGATTGGAGCTCAAGGCCCATGGGGGACATGAGACCCACCCTCCCTGTGCTCTCAGTCCCGGGCTGTCCGTCCCTCAGTCACCGCCATTGACACCTCCAGCCAGGCTGCACTCTGATGGAAACTCTTGTGTCCCAACCCAGGGCCACGGGGCCTGTGACCTCAGGGACACCTTCCCCCTTATCTCCACCTTGCCACCACTCACATGTGGGGCCTTTGACAGAAACATCTGGGTCCAGTTGGCTTTGGGTAGTAGTCATGGGTGGCTGAATGAATAAAGGTTCCATCCTGAACATGCAGGACACAGTGTAGGGACTAGAGCTGTTCTCACCCCGGAGAGTGGTCTGACCCCAAATCCCTCCATCCTGGATGCTCTGTCTGTGTTTGGTAATTTTGTCAGCAGGATGGTTCTGAGTTCATAAGAGCAGGCCCCTAAGGGGTTTCACTGGGCACCACGTTGACCTTTCCTACCTGGGAGACCAGACACATGGTACAAATAAGTGATTTTAGACAAACACTAAAAACCCGTAATCTCCTGAGAAGAGAAGGCATTTCTGTACCACTGTTTTCCACCCAGATTCTCTCTGCACTAAGGACAGATTTGGGGAAAGTACACTCCTCATTGTACCTGTATCTTCACACTGACAGTGTCGTTGAGTTTAAATCAATCTTACTGAAGAGAATTACATATAAAATAACACACGTTCATCCTAAGTACGAGGTTGGCTCCGTGGTCACTGACACAAAAACTCTGTCACTAGGTCCCTGTCAGAGCATCTACAGCTGTCACTCCTTTCTTCCCAGAATTTCCAGCAGATTTGCCCTTTGTGCTCTGAGGTCAGGGC
>NW_027406540.1:381-1663 GCF_003265705.2 Callorhinus ursinus | reverse complement strand
ATCTTTACAGTCATCTTCTATCCCTTCATTGTATCAACCCTTATTTTGCACATATATATCTTTCTTCCTTTAAAATTTTAGGAGGCACTTTTTTCTAACAAACCAAAATACGCCCAAAATCTAGTGTGTGGCACTGATCTATGCACGAGCCTGATCATATTTGATCACATTCTGCTTTTTTTGTATTGTTCTGTTTTTGTTTTTATCTTTTTTTTTCTTTTTTTCTCGTTCTTTTTTTTTCTCTTTCTTTTTTCTTTCTTTCCCTTTCTTTTCCCCTGGTTTCAGGTCTTTTCTGATTTGTATACAGGATATTTGCTGGGGACGTTGTAAACCTGTTAGCATTTTGTTCTCCCATTCATCTACTCTCTTCTGGACAAAATGACAAGATGAAAAAAATCACCTCAGCAAAAAGAACAAGAGGTAGTATCGTCAGCCAGGGACCTACTCAATACGGACATTAGTATGATGTCGGACCTAGAGTTCAGAATCATGACTTTAAAGATAGTAGCTGGGCTAGAAAAAAGCGTGGAAGTTATTAAAGAAACCCTTTCTGGAGAAATAAAAGATCTAAAATCTAACCAAATCGAAATCAAAAAGGCTATTGATGAGGTGCAATCCAAAATGGGGGCACTAACTGCTAGGATAAATGAGGCAGAAGAGAGAATCAGTGAAATAGAAGACCAAATGATGGAAAGTAAAGAGGCTGAGAAAAAGTGGGAGAAACAACTACAGGATCACGAGGGCAGAATTCGAGAGATAAGTGATTCGATAAGACGAAACAACATTAGAATAATTGGGATCCCAGAAGAAGAAGAAGGAGAGACAGGGGCAGAAGGTATATTGGAGCAAATAATAGCAGAGAACTTCCCTAATGTGAGGAAGGAAACAGGCATCAAAATCCAGGAGGCACAGAGAACCCCTCTCAAAATCAATAAAAATAGGTCAACACCCCAACATCTAATAGTAAAACTTACGAGTCCCAGAGACAAAGAGAAAATCCTGAAAGCAGCTCGGGAGAAGAGATATGTAACCTACAATGGTAAAAATATTAGATTGGCAACAGACCTATCCACAGAGACCTGGCAGGCCAGAAAGGACTGGCAAGATATCTTCAGAGCACTAAACGAGAAAAATATGCAGCCAAGAATACTATATCCAGCTAGGCTGTCATTGAATATGGAAGGAGAGATAAAAAGCTTCCAGAACAAACAAAAAATAAAGGAATTTGCAAACACGAAACCAGCCCTCCAAGAAATATTGAAAGGGGTCCTCTAAGCAAAGA
>NW_027406540.1:0-281 GCF_003265705.2 Callorhinus ursinus | reverse complement strand
GAAATATTGGAAGGGGTCCTCTAAGCAAAGAGAGAGCCTAAAAGCAGCAAAGATCAGAAAGGAACACAGACAACATACAGTAAGAGTCACCTTACAGGCAATACAATGGCACTAAATTCAAACCTTTCAATAGTTACCCTGAATGTAAATGGGCTCAATGCCCCAATCAAAAGACACAGGCTATCAGATTAAATTAAAAAACAAGACCCATCCATATGGTGTCTGCAAGAGACCCATTTTAGACCCAAAGACACCCCCAGATTGAAAGTGAGGGGGTGGAA
>NW_027406539.1:0-1664 GCF_003265705.2 Callorhinus ursinus | reverse complement strand
CATCGGGGTATTCTGGCTTCTACTACTAGTTACACCATTGGGGGTAGAACCTCGACAAATGTTCCATTCCTGCCTTCACATGAGGCTGGTGGACACTTGGCAATGCAAGGATGTACCAGGAGCTGGGCTTGGCATTGAACACAGCTCAGAGGGGCTTGGGTCTGCTCTGGGGTACAGGCAAATCCACCCCCCTCCTGCCTTTGTCCCAGCCCCCGTGGGAAGGTAGTTATGAACTGATTCTGACCTTGTCCTCTCACAACACAGACTTCCAGAGGCTCCCATTGGGCTTAGACTCAGGCCCCAGGGCCTCTTCTGTGCCCGTGTGCTGGGCAGTCCCCACAGTGGCCCCTGGCACCCCTGATTCCTGGTCACACATCCCTGTGGAATGCCCTCCCCTCCAGGGTGAATGGCCTTTGTGATGGCGCTCTCAGGAATGGAATGGCACAAAATGCCGGGATGTCATTTCTAAGCTGATGGAGTCTGTGACTTCTACTGGTTCCCTCTGTCCTGTGTTCATTCTCTGTCTCCTTCTCTGTCTCTGTGTCTGTGTCTCTCCCAGGAGCAGGATCTGTGGGTTCCATGGGCGATGTGAGAAACCTCAGAAGCCTCCCTTGTCCCCGTTTCCCTCTCTGGTCCTGGTGCTCCATTCCTTCCTAAGGCCTCCTTACCCTGACCAGAGCAGTGATTCTGAATCCTCTTCCAAATGGGGACCCTGAGGCTGCAACAAGGAGGGCCCTGACCTTGGTCTCCAGACTGGAGCACAGTGCTCTGCCACGTTCTCTGTACCCAGGTACTCAGCCCCCCCAAGCCCCCAATTGTGTACTCTGCTGCAAAGGAACTTGAGGGGGTAGAAAGCATTTTCCCAGGACAGGGAGCACAGTGGGTCATGGATGGAGATCCGAGGCCAACAGGCTCTTCTACAAGCCTGTGGGACCCTTGGGACACTGACTCTCTGCAGCCCAAGTGATAGAAGATTAAGCTGAGGCCTTTTGGGCTATAGCCCCCTGGACTTGGGGGTGAATATCTCTTCTTGCTGCTCCACGGGCTATGAAATCTATACAAGCTGGAGCTAAGCCAGCCCAATGGGGCCTGGTTCCTGGTCCTGCAGCCCCACAGTGAGGAGAGGTGAGGCCAGGCAGGAGTGGGGAGAGGGCAGAGTGGACTCTCTCTAGGGTCCATGGCTGCCTGGTCAGCACAGACCCTGCTGAGTGCTGGCCCCTAGGGCACACAGACTCTTGCTCCCAAGCAGGCTCCGTGAGGGAGACTAGAGTGTGTCTCCTGCTACCTCAAATGGTGTCACTCTGTCCTGTATCTACAGCCTATCCCACCAGCTGGACTCCCTTCTAGTCGGCCAGCTCACCTACAGGGTCAAGAACAGGCGATCATGAAGCTCAGGGGTCAGTGCGTGGCTGGGCAGGCAGGGGAGGGCTCGCTCTGGTCTCAGGGAGTCTCTGGCTGGGGTATCAGGGGCTCTGGAGGGCTGGCCTTCCAGATTCTCTGCTCACCAGCCCTGGGTTAGGGTGAGGGTTAGGGTTAGGGTGAGGGTGAGGGTCAGGGATTAGGGTTAGGGTAGGGTGAGGGTGAGGTTTAGGGTCAGGTTTAGGGTTAGGGTTTAGGGTTAGGGTTTAGGGTTAGGGTTAGGGTTAGGGTTAGGGTTAGGGTTA
>NW_027406538.1:0-1664 GCF_003265705.2 Callorhinus ursinus | reverse complement strand
CCAGCTCCTAGTTTCGTTGATCTGTTCTACTGTTCTTTTGGTTTCTATTTCATTGATTTCTGCTCCGATCTTTATTATTTCTCTTTTCCTGCTGGCTTTAGGCTCTATTTGCTGTTTTTTCTCCAGCTCCTTTAGGTGTAGGGTTAGGTTGTGTATTTGAGACCTTTCTTGTTTCTTGAGAAAGGCTTGTATTGCTATATACTTTCCTCTCAGGACTGCCTTTGTTGTATCCCAGAGATTTTGAACAGGTGTGTTTTCATTTTCATTGGTTTCCATGAATTTTTTTAATTCTTCTTTAATTTCCTGGTTGACCCATTCATTCTTTAGTAGGATGCTCTTAGGCTCCATGTATTTGAGTTCTTTCCGACTTTCCTCTTGTGATTGAGTTCTAGTTTCACAGCATTGTGGTCTGAAAATATGCACGGAATAATCCCAATCTTTTGGTACCGGTTGAGACCTGATTTGTGACCTAGGATGTGATCAATTCTGGAGAATGTTCCATGGGCACTAGAGAAGAATGTGTTTTCCGTTGCTTTGGGATGGAATGTTCTGAATATGTTTGTAAAGTCCATTTGGTCCCGTGTGTCATTTAAAGTCTTTATTTCCTTGTTGATCTTTTGCTTAGATGATCTGTCCATTTCAGTCAGGGGGTTGTTAAAGTCCCCCACTATTATTGTATTGTTGTCAATGTGTTTCTCTGCTTTTGTTATTAATTGCCTTATCTAATTGGCTGCTCCCATGTTAGGGGCATAGATATTTACAATTGTTAGATCTTCTTGTTGGATAGACCTTTTAAGTAGGATATAGTTTCCTTCCTCATCTCTTATTACAGTCTTTGTTTTAAAATCTAATTTGTCTGATATAAGGATTGCCACTCCAGCTTTCTTTTGGTATCCATTAGCATGGTAAATGGTTTTCCACCCCCTCACTTTCAATCTGGGGGTGTCTTTGGGTCTAAAATGAGTCTCTTGCAGACAGCATATTGATGGGTCTTGTTTCTTAATCCAATCTGATAGCCTGTGTTTTGATTGGGGCATTTAGCCCATTTACATTCAGGGTAACTATTGAAAGACATGAATTTAGTGCCATTGTATTGCCTGTAAGGTGACTGTTACTGTATTTTTTCTGTGTTCCTTTCTGATCTATGCTGCTTTTAGGCTCTCTTTTTGCTTAGAGGACCCCTTTCAGTATTTCTTTTAGGGCTGGTTTCATGTTTGCAAATTCCTTTAGTTTTTGTTTGTCCTGGAGGTTTTTTATCTCTCCTTCTATTTTCAATTGACAGCCTAGCTGGATATAGTATTCTTGGCTGCATAGTTTTCTCATTTAGTGCTCTGAAGATATCATGCCAGTCCTTTCCTGCCAGGTCTCTGTGCATAGTTCTGTTGCCAATCTGTTTCTACCATTGTAGGTTACATATCTCTTCTCCTGAGCTGCTTTCAGGATTTTCTCTTTGTCTCTGAGACTCCTAAGTTTTACTATTAGATGTCGGGGTGTTGACCTATTTTTATTGACTTTGAGAGGGGTTCTCTGTGCCTCCTGGATTTTGATGACTGTTTCCTTCTTCACATTAGGGAAGTTCTCTGCTATTATTTGCTCCAATATACCTTCTGCCCCTCTCCCTCTTTCTTCTTCTTTTGGGATCCCAATTATTCTAATGTTGTTTC
>NW_027406537.1:0-1664 GCF_003265705.2 Callorhinus ursinus | reverse complement strand
CCCTCTAGAACCCTCAGTTTGTTTTTCAGAGTCCATCATCTCTCATGGTTCGTCTCCCCCTCTGACATACTCCCCTTTTCTTCCTCTCCTGTTATCTTCTTCTTTTTCTTTTTTCTTAAAATGTGTTGCGTTATTTGTTTCAGAAGTACAAATCTGTGATTCAACAGTCTTGCACAATTCACAGTGCTCACCATAGCACATACCCTCCCCAATGTCTATCACCCAGCTACCCCATCCCTCCCACCCCCAACCACTCCAGTAACACTCAGTTTGTTTCCTGAGATTAAGAATTCCTCATATCAGTGAGGTCATGTGATACATGTCTTTCTCTCATTGACTTATTTCACTCAGCATAACACCCTCCAGTTCCATCCACGTCGTTGCAAATGGCAAGATCTCATTCCTTTTGATGGCTGCATAATATTCCATTGTGTATGTATACCACATCTTCTTTATCCATTCATCTGTCGATGGGCATCTTGGCTCTTTCCACAGTTTGGCTATTGTGGACATTGCTGCTATAAACATTGGGGTACACGTACCCCTTCGAGTCCCTACATTTGTATCTTTGGGGTAAATACCCAGTAGTGCAATTGCTGGATCGAACGGTAGCTCTAATTTCAACTGTTTGAGGAACCTCCATACTGTTTTCCAGAGTGGTTGCACCAGCTTGCATTCCCACCAACAGTGTAGGAGGGTTCCCCTTTCTCCACATCCCCGCCAACATCTGTCGTTCCCTGACTTGTTAATTTTAGCCATTCTGACGGGTGTGAGGTGGTATCTCATTGAAGTTTTGATTTGGATTTCCCTGATGCCGAGCGATGTGGAGCACTTTTTCATGTGCCTGTTGGCCATTTGGATGTCTTCTTCGGAGAAATGTCTGTTCATGTCTTCTGCCCATTTCTTGATTGGATTATTTGTTCTTTGGGTGTTGAGTTTGATAAGTTCTTTATAGATTTTGGATACTAGCCCTTTATCTGATATGTCATTTGCAAATATTTTCTCCCATTCTGCCGGTTGTCTTTTGGTTTTGTGGACTGTTTCTTTTGCTGTGCAAAAGCTTTTTATCTTGGTGAAATCCCAATAGTTCATTTTTGCCCTGGCTTCCCGTGCCTTTGGCAATGTTTCTAGGAAGAAGTTGCTGCGGCTAAGGTCGAAAAGGTTGCTACCTGTGTTCTCCTTTAGGATTTGGATGGACTCCTGTCTCACGTTTAGGTCTTTCAACCATTTGGAGTCTATTTTTGTGTGTGGTGTAAGGAAATGGTCCAGTTTCATTCTTCTGCATGTGGCTGTCCAATTTTCCCAACACCATTTGTTGAAGAGACTGTCTTTTTGCCATTGGACATTCTTTCCTGCTTTGTCAAACATAAGTTGACCATAGAGTTGAGGGTCCATTTCTGGGCTCTCTATTCTGTTCCATTGATCTATGTGTCTGTTTTTGTGCCAGTACCAAACTGTCTTGATGATGACAGCTTTGTAATAGAGCTGGAAGTCCGGAATTGTGATGCCGCCAGCTTTGCTTTTCTTTTTCAGTATTCCTCTGGCTATTCTGGGTCTTTTCTGGTTCCATACAAATTTTAGGATTATTTGTTCCATTTCTTTGAAAAAAGTGGATGGTATTTTGATGGGGATTGCATTGAATGTGTAGATTGCTCTAGGTAGCA
>NW_027406536.1:169-1665 GCF_003265705.2 Callorhinus ursinus | reverse complement strand
AAAAAAATAAACTAATGATGTTCTGTATGGTGACTAACATAATAAAAGATAAAAAAATTAAAAATGGTTAGAGGAGGGAGCAAGATGGCGGAGGATTAGGAGACCTGGATTTCGTCTGGTCTAAGGAATTCAGCTGAGTAGGGATCAAACCATTCTGAACACCTACGAACTCAACAGGAGATCAAAGATAAGAGTAACAACTCTCTGAACAGAAAAGCGACCACTTTCTGGAAGGTAAGACGTGCGGAGAAGTGAATCCAAGTCGATATTCTGGAGGATAGATGGCGGGGGAGGGGGCCTCTGTCGGCCTCTTCTGGCAAGTGATAGAACCGTGGAGCACAAAATCAGAACTTTTAGACGCCGGTTCCGCTGAAGGATGTCGCTCCAGTGGCTAAGCGGGTGGTGGAACCCTCGTGGGACAGTGTGGTCCCAGGACCCTCAGGGTCACAGAAAGACCGGGGGTGCCTGAGTGTGCCAGAGCTCCCAGGTATCGGAGCATGGAAGCCAGCTGCAGAGACGGAGCAGAGGCACGGGCTCTCAGCTCGGGGTTGCCATAAACTGTGATCCGTGGACCAGTCGGGCCACTGCTCTTCCAGCAAGGACCCAACAAGTGGCAGAACCAGGGGGATTCCCCTTCCTCCCCCAGGAGGAGCGGCGCGGAAGTGCACCACAGGGATCTGCTGGATTTGGAGACTCCACACAGGGTCGGGTGCCAGACATAGAAACGCTTGGTCACAGGCCGGGTGAGCACGGAGTGCGGCCAGAGACAGGGGAGATGGGAGTGACTGCTTTTCTCTGGGGGCACACTGAGGAGCGGGGCCTTGAGTTCTCAGCTCCTCTGGGTGGAGATTGGGAGGCCACCATTTTCGCCCTGGTCCTCCGAAGCTGTGCCGAGAGCTTGCAGAGAACAAAAGCTCCTGAGAGCAAACCGAAGCAGCGTGCTTAGCCCGGACTCACAAAGGTGGGGCAATTCCACCTCCGGCAAAGACATTCGGGAACTACGGCAACAGGCCCCGCCCCCCAGAAGATCAGCACAAACAGCCAGCAAGCCAAGACCACGTTTACCCATCAAGGAGAACAGGAGAACACCAGCACTAGGGGAATACTGCACATAGAATTCATGGCTTTTTTACCATAATTCATTAGTTTTTCAATGTTAATTTTTTAACTGTTTTTTTTTGAATTTTTCTTTTTCCTTTTACAAACAACATCTTATCAATCCCTTTTAAAAAAAAAACACTTTTATTTTTCATTTTTAGGGTCATATTTTATCCCTTCATAGTAGTTACCCTTATTTTTGGCATATATATATATATATAAGTTGTTCTCTCATTAAAATTTTGAGATACAGTTTCTTCTAACAGATCAAAATATACCCTAAATCACTAGTGCATAGCTTTGTTCTAGTCTCCTGCCTGACCACATTCTCTCATTTTTTTTCTTTTTTTCCAAATCTTCTTCTTTCTTTTTAAAAACAACTTATTATCAATTCCTTT
>NW_027406536.1:0-69 GCF_003265705.2 Callorhinus ursinus | reverse complement strand
CCTTATTTTGTACATATATATATCTTTCTTCCTTTAAAATTTTAGCAAGCACTTTCTTCAAACAGACCA
>NW_027406535.1:0-1665 GCF_003265705.2 Callorhinus ursinus | reverse complement strand
GGCTATGTGACTTGGGCCACTACTGCATCAGCTGCACCTGCCCTGACAAGGAACCCCTTATGTGGAATGCCCAGAACACCCCAGCCCACATTCTGTCAGGACACTCAGAGCGCTGAAGACAAAGGGACACACCAGCTTTTGCCCACTTGAGACTCACCCTTCTTTCTAGGACATCCTGGGCACAGAGAACGATTCCGAATCCTGAATGCACTTCAGCTATAGCTACCGTGCCAAAGTGCCTTCTCTGCAGAGAGCCCTGGGACACCCCAGCATACACCCACTTCAACTACAACTGTCCTGCCAGGGTACCCCCTGTGTAGAACACCCCAGAAAACCTCAGCTCCTGATCCATTTCCGTTCCAGCCACCCTCTGCACAGAGAGCCTTGTGACACCAGTTATATCCACTTCAGCTTCACCTATCTGACATGGATACCCTCAATGTGAAGATAATGAACCTATACGTTTATTGTACCATGACTTTCAATATCCACAATATGGAAACAACCCAGGTATCCACCAGAGATGAATGGATAAGGGCTGCCCTTCAGCCTAAACACCACCTCCCTACATTCCTAGCCAGTTGGAAGAAGAAGCACAAGACTCAGAATGAGGGTTTTCATGGTCTTCACGAGGTCACACAAGGTTCACCACATCATTCCAACCCCTTTAAAGCGTGTTGTTTCTCATACGACTTTACAAGTTAGAAAGGCTTGTTTGTCTTATCAGTCAAAGAGTGTTCCATCAGGGCCACTGCAGAACACACCACAAAGTTTTGTAGGAATGTTAGCAATTACAGATTTCATAAATACACCACAGAGATAGGATAATCACCCTGGTACAGATTTATGAAAGAGAGGCACAAAACTCTGAAACATGGAGGGAGATTTCTCACCCAGAAACACATAAGTCTTTAGTCAATATAGCTCCAGAGGCAAGCCTCTTCCATGTTGTACACTCAATGATCAAAAATAAAATCCACACATAGCCAGCTATTGATCTTATCAGTGGAAATGCACTTTATACACTTAACCACAAAAAGAATCCTCAAGTTTCTCCAGCATTTTATGTCTGGTCTGTCAAAGCCTGCCTTCATGATGCCGAACCCAAATGCTCTTTTTTGGGACCCAGCACAACATCCCTTCGTCCACCAGGACACTCCCATCAGGAAAGCCTTGAATGTCTCTGTAGAAAGATGGTTGCCTGCCTTCCCTGGGGTGCATGAGTCAGGACAAGTTGTAGATATGTATTCCAAGTCTGATGCTAAACTTGCTATTGAGAAAACATACAATAACCAAGCTATCACAGTGACCGAGGCCCTCGGCACCGCTCACAGTGTCTTGAGGGTGCTGTGGAGTGCAGTACGGTGGAAATCCTGGAAGGATCATTGTGGGCTGAGCTCTGCGGGCTGCTGGTCACAACTGAAGCAGATAGCGTTGTGGGTGCCATTTCCCTGTCAGAGAGGCACCAAGCCCTGATACTCATGCCCACAGGTGCCAAACAGAAGGAGACAGAAGCAGAATGGCCACTGTGCATGGAGCAGACTTTGGAGAAAATGTGAACAAAGATTCTGGGTCAGGCTCTGCCTCATGAACACTGATGGTGACAGAAGACAGTCGAATGGCTAAGAATGTGTATCAGGGTTTGGTGATGGATATTTTTCCCAG
>NW_027406534.1:0-1665 GCF_003265705.2 Callorhinus ursinus | reverse complement strand
TTCTATCTGATATCACTCAGCACGTTCTCTTATTGGTCAGCAGAGAGCTCAGCGGGATCTCCTTAGCCAACCACTTTTGCCACATCAATCCTTTGGAGACTTCCTGTTGGAAATACCTCAACTACCTGCACAAACCCCTCTCCAGGACCATTGGGATTGAGACGGGCCCAATCTCCTCCCTGTATTCCCTACAGGCATATCTTGACACATGAGTGGAGTGACCTTCCCAATAGTCAAAGGCTGCCCAAAGATAATGAACTAAGTCGAGAGAAATGTCTCATTTCATTACAGACAAGGCTCTGATCGCATCTGAAAAGCCTCTAGGTGCAACTCCACCCAGAACACGAACAAGCCCAATGCCCCTGCCATGATGTGCTTTTATGCCTGGCTTACCATGAGAAGGTGTTTTTATCCTGGAGTAGAAAATGCCACAATTTCTACCTCCCTCTTCATGATTATAAAATTGCGTGTGCCCGTCTGTGTACGCATGAAGAGATTAGTATGGGAATCAGTAGGCCGAGTAAAGAAGATGCCTTAGCCAGTGCAGGCAGGCATCATCCACTCTACTGAGAGGCAGAATAGAACAAAAAGGCAGAAGAAGGGTAAATTCAGTCTGTCTACTTGAAGTGAGACATCCATCTTCTCCTGCCTTTGGACATTGGTGCTCCTGGTTCTCAGGCCTTCAGACTTGGACCGAACTGCACCGCTTCCCTGGTTCTCCACCTTGCTGATGGCAGATTGTGGGACTTTTTAATCACATGAGTGAATTCCTACAGTGACTCTTTGTGCATACAGATATGTGAGCATATGTATACATACATATATACATCTGTATCTCCTACGGGTTCTTTTTCTCTGCAGAAACAGAATAGCCCTGTAATGGCCCTGACTAATATACTAGGCTATTAATTAAGAAGATCTAAATAAATCCTCTGCCCTACTTCCCTCGTAGTAGAAAAGCCAAAATGTATATTCATTAGAATTAGGTTCTCAGAGTGTCCCTTGCTGTGTTGATGTCTAGGGGATTTATCTATACTTCCTAATGCGTGAATAAAATCATTCTAACCACGGGTATTGCATATCGCTCTCAAGGAAGACCTTAATGCTCATGCAATTCAAATGGCCATTCAGCTGTCTGTAATTTCAGTGACAACTGTCCCCTTCACACATATGTACACCACTAATCAAAGAGCTAAAGGGTAGGAAGATGATCCTCCAGTGGCAAATTCAGGGATTCTCTACAGCAATAGACTTCAAACTGAATACAAGAGGATCTTGTTAGCTGAGTACACATTAACCCAGTCCCCAGTTACAAGGTTGTGTCGGGGAGAGTTAGCGTAACATAAAGACATTCGCCTACAAGCAACTGGGAGAATATTAGCCCCTTTCAAGGAACCCAGCCCACTTACTTTCAGCGCCTGCCCTTGTCCACTGCACCAAGTCTTTCTCAGCCAGTTGCTTCATTAAGAGGCAGATGTTGGCAGCATCTAAAAGGATAAGACAAATTGGTTTTGAAGGAAACGTGAAAATCTTGCAAATGATGCAGGGTTTTATAAGGAAGACAACTGTGATTTTGGAAAACACAGAATCTCATCTGGAAGCATTCACACACGAAAGGCACGGTGGAGTCAAGAACTGAAAAGAATACGTACAAGAACAATGACA
>NW_027406533.1:0-1665 GCF_003265705.2 Callorhinus ursinus | reverse complement strand
AGATTCGAATGGGGAGAGACATTCTTCACTAAGTATGTCTGTGGGACGAGCACGGGGCACATTCCTTGCGATTTCACACTTACGTTGGAAAAGGCTCCCATGTTCAGGGAAGATGTTAGTAGAAACACGGTTCCTCTGCAGTGGTGTTTCTTCAGACTGAATGGTACTCCCTTTCTTTAGGATTCAACACATACGTTTTGTGACTATGAATTCCTCGCGAACCCAGATGGGAGCTCGAAGTCGCGTTTGAGATAGACTTGGTTCGCAGAGATTCGTGTAGGCCTTTCCTCTGCCTAACTCGCATACTTTGGAAGATGCTTCTATCTTCGTGACCCATGCGTGGTGTTCGTTGTGAAAAGCCCTCCGTAAGAAGTTGTTCCGCGAGTAAGGTAGATCACGCTTCCCCTCTGCTTTCTTTCACACTTTGCCTCATGCCGCTTCGTTTCTTAGCAGAGGAGATGGTAGTCGAAGGAACGCACCTCCACAGCGTTGTTTTGTAAAAATAAGTGTATAGCACGTTCCTTACGCTTCCTCCGATTTCCAGACACACACTTCTATAGGGGACAACTTGTGAGTTGGTGGTAAGATTCGACCCACATTTTTCTTCACAATGTAGCCTATGGCATTTTCCTTACGCTTTCACGCAAAGGACTGAAAACGCTTCTAGCTTCCAGAAACAAGATCTGAGTAGGGAGAAAGTTTCGACATAACTTCTTTCTCAAGCAGTGGTACATGACACAGTGTTTGTGCCTTCACTGCGAACGTTGGAAATTGCTTCCATCTTCTTCCCTGTAGGTGGTAGTGAAAAGACTATTTCTTTGCAGTTTTGTTTCTTTTGAGATGCGTACAAGAACCTTCCCTTAGAGAGCAACACATATATCTCCAAGGGCTTCTATCTTCAAGCACCAAGATGTTCGCACGACAGCCTGTTTGACGTGGCCTTGTTTCTCAGAGTTCAGTGTAAGGGTACTAGGCCTAAGGCGAGCCCACGTCCATTTGAAGACCCATCCACCTGCATGACACAGAACTTAAAGGAGAGAAAAGCTCCGCACTACGTGTTCCCCGCTGTACAGGATCGCGCGTTCCATCTCTTTCCTTGCACACAAGGTTTAACAAGCTGCTTCCAACCTTACAAAAATAGATGCTAGTCGAAGGACGGCAACACTATAGTTTAGTTCTTAGAGTTAAACAAACGTATGCCATCTTCCTTAGGCTTGCTCACTTCATCCATTTCCATACATCGTTCTTCATGTCACGACGGTAGGTACATTCGACACGGAGAGTTAAGTCTAGTCCATGTCCCTTACGCCTTCACCCCCACTGCGGAAAACACTTTCATCTCACTGACACCATAGGACAGCTGAGGGAAGCCTACTTCACAAGAGGTTTCTCCAGCACCGTCACAGGGCCCATTCAAGATGCCTTCCCTGTTGCATGCTGAAGGGCTTCTCATCCTTACGTGTATGGCTTTCCTGATGGATTTCCTTCTCACAATGAAAACCTTGACACGTTCCATCTGCTCTCTCTCCTACTCTTGAACACACTTCTCACGGAACAAGATTCGAATGGGGACAGATATTCTACACTATGTATGTCTGTGGGCGAGGCACGGGGCACATTCCTTGCGATTTCACACTTACGTTGGAAAAGTCTACCATGTTCATG
>NW_027406532.1:501-1666 GCF_003265705.2 Callorhinus ursinus | reverse complement strand
AGAAATGTAGCTTATTTTCCAAATACATAGGAAACAAGCACAGAGGGTTACACATAATAATGAGGTGGAGGAATATGTCCCAAAAGAACAAGGACAAAACTGCATCAAATTGCTAAATGAACAGAAATAATCAATATGACTGTTATAAATTCAAAGTAATGGCTGTAAGATATTCATGGGATTTGAGAAAAGACTGTGGGCTCTCAGTGAGACAAAGAACATATTGAAAAGAGACCCAGACTTAGATAAGAACTCAGTAACTGAAATAAAATACAGTAGAGGGAAGCAATAGCATATAAGATGAGGCAGAGGAATGGATCAGGGAGCTAAAGGAGGATTAATGGAAAACAACAAAAATGAACAGCAAAAAAGAAAGAAAATAAGAATAATAAAGTATGTGACAAGGTGACGGGAACTCAGCATATCATCAAGATTAATAACATTCACTTTATACATAATCCTGAAGGAGAGAGAGAAAGAGGGCCAGAAAATTTATTTGAAGAAATAATAGCTGAAAATTCATTAATTTGGGGAAGGAAAGATGTATCCAGATCCAGGAGGCACAAAGAAAACCTACCCCCAAAAAATCAATGCAAGGAGGTGCAAAAAAAGACACCTCATGGCAGAAAGTAGTGATAAAGAGAGAATTATTTTAAAAAGCACGAGAAAAGAAAAGTTACATATAAGGGAAATGACATAAAACTATCAATAAATTTCTTAGAAACTTTGCAGGCCAGAGAGGTGTGGAATCTTACATTAAAAGTGCTGAAAGATACAAGAAAACTTAAAACAATATATTTATGCACACAATATAGGAGCGCTGAAATACATAAAGCAACTCTTAAGAGCCATAAAGGAAGGTAATCACAGTAATACAATAGAGGATTTCAAGACCTCACTCACATCAATGGATAGATTATCTATCCAGAAAATCCACAAAGAAACAATGACGTTGAATTACACGATGTACCAGATGGACCTACCGGATATATTCAGAACATTTCATTTAAAAAATATTGGAATACACAATCTTTTCCAGTACATGAGGCATTCTCCAAAATGTATCCTATGTTAGGCCACAAAAAAGTCTCAAATTCAAAAAGATTGAAATTGTATCATGCATTTTTCTCACCACAATAGTATGAAACTAGGAAGCAATTGCAAG
>NW_027406532.1:0-401 GCF_003265705.2 Callorhinus ursinus | reverse complement strand
ATAGATTATCTAGCCAGAAAATCCACAAAGAAACAATGACTTTGAATTACACGATGTACCAGATGGACCTACCGGATATATTCAGAACATTTCATTTAAAAAATATTGGAATACACAATCTTTTCCAGTACATGAGGCATTCTCCAAAATGTATCCTATGTTAGGCCACAAAAAAGTCTCAAATTCAAAAAGATTGAAATTGTATCATGCATTTTTCTCACCACAATAGTATGAAACTAGGAAGCAATTGCAAGAACAAAGGATGGAAAGAGCACAAATACATGGAGGCTAAATAACATTCTACAAATATTGAATAGATGAAACAAGAATTAAAAAGGAAATCAAAAAATATATGGAGAAAAATGAAAATAAACTACAATGATCCAAAATCTTTGGAATGC
>NW_027406531.1:838-1666 GCF_003265705.2 Callorhinus ursinus | reverse complement strand
TTGAAATCATGATTCTGTACTCTAGGTCCCACATCGTACTAATGTCCGTATTGAGTAGGTCCCAGGCTGACGGTACTACCTCTTGTTCTTTTTGCTGAGATGATTTTTTTGTCTTGTCATTTTGTCCAGAGGAGAATAGATGAATGAGAGAACAAAATGCTAACAGGTTAACAACATCCGCACAAGTATGCTCTATACAAATCAGAAAAGACCTGAAATCATGGGAAAAGAAAGGAAAAGAAAGAAAAAAGAAAGAGAGAAAAAGAGAAAAAGATAAAAAAATAGAACAACACACAAAAAAAAACCAGAATATGATCAAATATGATCAGGGTAGTGCATAGATCAGTGCCACACACAAGATTTTGGGTGTATTTTGGTCCCTTAGAAGAAAGTGCCTACTAAAATTTTAAAGGAAGAAATATTTATATATATACAATAAGGGTTGATACATTGAAGGGGTGGAAGATGAAAGTAAAGATGAAAATTATAAAAGATTTTATAAAAAGAATTGGTAGATAAGAAGTTGTTTGAAAAAAGAAAGAAGAAGTTTAAAAAAAAAGAAAACAAAAGAAAAAGAAAGGGAGAGAATGTAATTAGGCAGGAGACTAGAACAAAGCCATACACTAGTGATTTAGGATATATTTATATCTGTTAGAAGAAACTGTATCTCAAAATTTTAAAGAGAGAACAACTTATATATATATGACAAATAAGGGTAACTACTATGAAGGGATAAAATATGACTCTAGAAATGAATAATAAAAAAATGTTTTTTTTAAAAAAAGGGATTGATAAGATGTTGATTGATAAAGGGAAAAAGAAAAACTA
>NW_027406531.1:0-828 GCF_003265705.2 Callorhinus ursinus | reverse complement strand
TTGAAATCATGATTCTGTACTCTAGGTCCCACATCGTACTAATGTCCGTATTGAGTAGGTCCCAGGCTGACGGTACTACCTCTTGTTCTTTTTGCTGAGATGATTTTTTTGTCTTGTCATTTTGTCCAGAGGAGAATAGATGAATGAGAGAACAAAATGCTAACAGGTTAACAACATCCGCACAAGTATGCTCTATACAAATCAGAAAAGACCTGAAATCATGGGAAAAGAAAGGAAAAGAAAGAAAAAAGAAAGAGAGAAAAAGAGAAAAAGATAAAAAAATAGAACAACACACAAAAAAAAACCAGAATATGATCAAATATGATCAGGGTAGTGCATAGATCAGTGCCACACACAAGATTTTGGGTGTATTTTGGTCCCTTAGAAGAAAGTGCCTACTAAAATTTTAAAGGAAGAAATATTTATATATATACAATAAGGGTTGATACATTGAAGGGGTGGAAGATGAAAGTAAAGATGAAAATTATAAAAGATTTTATAAAAAGAATTGGTAGATAAGAAGTTGTTTGAAAAAAGAAAGAAGAAGTTTAAAAAAAAAGAAAACAAAAGAAAAAGAAAGGGAGAGAATGTAATTAGGCAGGAGACTAGAACAAAGCCATACACTAGTGATTTAGGATATATTTATATCTGTTAGAAGAAACTGTATCTCAAAATTTTAAAGAGAGAACAACTTATATATATATGACAAATAAGGGTAACTACTATGAAGGGATAAAATATGACTCTAGAAATGAATAATAAAAAAATGTTTTTTTTAAAAAAAGGGATTGATAAGATGTTGATTGATAAAGGGAAAAAGAAAAACTA
>NW_027406530.1:0-1666 GCF_003265705.2 Callorhinus ursinus | reverse complement strand
GGACTGGGCTGAACTCCCTGGTCAGCCCCCTGTTGCAGATGTGATAAACGAGTTTCTTCCAGTTTGGTCTCGAGCCCTCAGTTCAGCAAGGTGGTTGGTGGGAAGCAACCCACACACAGCATTATTGATTCTTGCCCAGTGTGCCCCCTGCTTCCTCAGAGGAGGCACAGCAGATGTCCCCTGCCTGGTGTCTGTGAATTCAGCTGGCAGACGCACTTATTCCAGAGCCACACCCCTGAGATACCGTCTCTCCATGTACCTGTGCTGTGTGCAAGAGGTCACTTTTCATTTGGAACTGAAATCTCAGCTCCTCTGTTTCGATCTGAGGCCACACAGGACACCAGTCTCCATGAAGGTCTAGTTCCAGGTGGAACCTGATATGTGAGACTGGGGCCGAACCTGGGCGGCCTTCTGACCCTGCTGCAGGCTCCTTCCTGAAAACTCTGCAGCAAAGCCTGGTTTGTGATGACATCACAGGAAAGAGGGACAGGTGCAGCACTCTACCTGATGACAGGAGGATTCCAGATGTCAATCCCAGGTGGTTGGTGCAGGAAGGAGAGATGTCTGTTTCCCAGGACCTTGGCCAGAGGGAGATTTGGGTCCTAGGATAGGTCTCTGCTCAGCTTTCTCAGATGAGCAACTCAGGCAAGGGGAGGAAGTGTGTGTGCTCACCTATAATTGAAGAAGGTGTCTGGTTTCAAATCTCATGCGCAGGTAGATTCCTCGTGTGGCTCATTTTCCTGATAGTGTTCAGGGTGCAGTCAGTGGATCCCCTGGTCCCAGGCATCCTGGCTGTGCAAGAGACCTGGGTCACCTTCTCCCCCAGGGCTTTGGACCAGGAAATCGGGGACAGTCAGTGTTGAAACCATCAGTGTAGGCCTCAGTTTCTACCCTGACAACTATGATAACTCCTGTGGAAATATATACCAGGAGACAGGGCTGCAGCCCTGAAGGGGAGGTGGGGTTGGTGCTTGCTATTCACATAGGGGCCAGGTGGGACTTCAATAGGAACGTGATCCTTGAGTCAAGATCTAAAGAAGGTGAGTGATATCACATCAAGAGCATTCTAAACAGAAGGGAAAGCATGTGCAAAGGCCCTGGGGCAGCAGCATACCAGGTATGTCCAGGAGCAGCCAGAAGGCCCTGTGGTCACAGGAGACATCTTAGGACATGACCTCAGGGAGCTAACAGAGGGAGACAGAAAGCCATTGCAGTGCTGTGACCCCATGGGACCCTGTTTCACTGGGCCATCCTGACTACATTGTTGAGAACAGATGACAGAAGTTTGAGGGTGGAAAAGGGAGGTCCATGATGATTTTTTTTTAAAGATTTTATTTATTTGAGAGAGAGAATGAGAGAGAGCATGAGAGGGGGGAGGTTCAGAGGGAGAAACAGACTCCCTGGTGTTCAGGGAGTCCAATGCAGGACTTGATCCCGGACTGCAGGATCATGATGTGAGCAGAAGGCAGTCGCTTAAACAACTGAGCCACCCAGGTGCCCCTATGATGAAGTTTTTCCAGGAACTCAGGCAAGAGATGGGTTCCAGTGTGGACCAAACAGGTGGACTTGGAAGGAGTGGTCAGTCCTATTCTGGATAGGTTTTGAAAATGGAGCTCACCAAATTTGCTGATGGGTTAGGTATTGGGCATGGGAGAAAGGAGGAATT
>NW_027406529.1:0-1666 GCF_003265705.2 Callorhinus ursinus | reverse complement strand
CTCTTTTAGGATTTTGATGGACTCCTGTCTCACATTTAGGTCTTTCAACCATTCTGAGTCTATTTTTGTGTGTGGTGTAAGGAAATGGTCCAGTTTCATTCTTCTGCATGTGGCTGTCCAATTTTCCCAACACCATTTGTTGAAGAGACTGTCTTTTTTCCATTGGACATTCTTTCCTGCTTTGTCGAAGATGAGTTGACCATAGAGTTGAACGTCCATTTCTGGTATCGCTATTCTGTTCCATTGATCGATGTGTCTGTTTTTGTGCCAGTACCATACTGTCTTGATAATGACAGCTTTGTAATAGAGCTGGGAGTCGGAATTGTTCTGCTGCCAGCTTTGCTTTTCTTGTTCGTGATTCCTCTGGCTATTCGGGGTCTCTTCTGGTTCCATACAAATTTTAGAATTCTTTGTTCCATTTCTTGGAAAAAAGTGGATGGTATTTGGATGGGGATTGCATTGAATGTGTAGATTGCTCTAGGTAGCATTGACATCATCACAATATTTGTTCTTCCAATCCATGAGCATGGAACGTTTTGCTCTTTCTTTGTGTCTCCCTGAATTTCTTTCATGAGTATTGTATAGTTTTCTGTGTACACATCCTTTGCCTCTTTGGTTAGATTTATTCCTAGGTATCTTATGGTATTGGGTGCAATTGTAAATGGGATCGACTCCTTAATTTCTCTCTCTTCTGTCTTGTTGGTGTATAGGAATGCCACTGATTTCTCTGCATTGATTTTATATCCTGCCACTTTACTGAATTCCTGTATGAGTTCTAGCAGTTTGGGGTGGAGTCTTTGGGTGCTCCACATAAAGTATCATATCATCTGCAAAGAATGAGCGTTTGACTTCTTTGCCAGTTTGGATGCCTTTGATTTCCTTTTGTTGTCTGATTCCTGTGGCTAGGACTTCTAATAATATGTTGAATAGCAGTGATGATAGTGGACATGCCTGCCACGTTCCTGACCTTAGAGGGAAAGCTCTCAGTTTTTCCCCATTGAGAATGATATTCACTGTTGGTTTTTCCTAGATGGCTTCTATGATATTGAGGTATGTATCCTCTATCCCTATACCCTGAAGAGTTTTGATCAAGAAAGGATGCTGTAGTTTGTCAAATGCTTTTTCTGCGTCTATTCAGAGGATCATATGTTTCTTGTTCTTTCTTTTATTAATGAATTGTATCACATTGATTGGTTTGCAGATATTGAACCAACCTTTCAGCCCAGGGATAAATCCCACCTGGTCATGGTGAAGAATCCTTTTAATGTACTGTTGGATCCTATTGGCTAGTATTTTGGTGAGGATTTTTGCATCCATGTTCATCAAGGATATTGGTCTGTAATTCTCCTTTTTGATGGGATCTTTGTCTGGTTTTGGGATCAAGGTAATGGTGGTGTCATAAAACGAGTTTGGAAGTTTCCCTTCCATTTGTATTTTTTGGAACAGTTTCATGAGAATAGGTATTAATTCTTCTTGAAATGTCTGATAGAATTCCCCTGGGAAGCCATCTGGCCCTGGGCTTTTGTTGGGAGATTTTGGATGACTGCTTCAATTTCCTTAGTGGTTATAGGTCTGTTCAGGTTTTCTATTTCTTCCTGGTTCAATTTTGGTCTTTGATAATCTCTAGGAATGCACCCATTTCTTCCAGGTTATCTAATTTGCTGGC
>NW_027406528.1:0-1666 GCF_003265705.2 Callorhinus ursinus | reverse complement strand
ATATCCTGCCACTTTACTGAATTCCTGTATGAGTTCTAGCAGTTTTGAGGTGGAGTCTTTTGGATTTTCCACATAAAGTATCATATCATCTGCAAAGAGTGAGAGTTTGCCTTCCTCTTTGCCGATTTGGATGCCTTTGATTCCTTTTCTTGTCTGATTGCTGTGGCTAGGACTTCTAATACTATGTTGAATAGCAGTGGTGAGAGTGGACATCCCTGCCACGTTCCTGACCTTAGGGGAAAAGCTCTCAGCTTTTCCGCATTGAGAATGATATTCGCTATAGGTTTTTCATAGATGGCTTTTATGAAATTGAGGTATGTGCCCTCTATCCCCATACTCTGAAGAGTTTTGATCAAGAAAGAATGCTGTACTTTGTCAAATGCTTTTTCTGCATCTATTGAGAGGATCATATGATTCTTGTTCTTTCTTTTGTTAATGTATTGTATTACGTTGATTGATTTGCGGCTGTTGAACCAGCCTCGCAGCCCAGGGATAAATCCCACTTGTTCATGGTGAATAATCCTTTTAATGTACTGTTGGATCCTATTGGCTAGTATTTTGGTGAGAATTTTTGCATCCATGTTCATCAAGGATATTCGTCTGTAATTCTCCTTTTTGATGGGGTCTTTGTCTGGTTTTAGGGTCAAGGTAATAATGGCCTTATAAAACGAGTTTGGAAGTTTTCCTTCCATTTCTATTTTTTGGAACAGTTTCAGAAGAATAGATATTAACTCTTTAAATGTTTTGAAGAATTCGCCTGGGAAGCCATCTGGCCCTGGGCTTTTGTTTGTTGAGAGATTTTTGATGACTGCTTCAATTTCCTTAGTGGTTATAGGTCTGTTCAAGTTTTCTATTTCTTCCTGGTTCAGTTTTGGTAGTCGATAGATCTCTAGGAATGCATCCTTTTCTTCCAGATTATCTAATTTGCTGGCATAGAGTTGCTCATAATATGTTCTTATAATTGTTTGTATTTCTTTGGTGTTGGTTGTGATCTCTCCTCTTTCGTTCATGATTTTGTTGATTTGGGTCATTTCTCTTTTCTTTTTGATAAGTCTGGCCAGGGGTTTATCAATCTTGTTAATTCTTTCAAAGAACCAGCTCCTAGTTTCGTTGATCTGTTCTACTGTTCTTTTGGTTTCTATTTCATTGATTTCTGCTCTGATCTTTATTATTTCTCTTCTCCTGCTGCGTTTAGGCTTTATTTGCTGTACTTTCTCCAGCTCCTTTGGGTTTAGGATTAGGCTGTGTATTTGAGACCTTTCTTGTTTCTTGGGAAATGCTTGTATTGCTATATACTTTCCTCTTAGGGCTGCCTTTGCTGCATCCCAAAGATTTTGAACAGTTGTGTTTTCATTTTCATTTGTTTCCATGAATTTTTTAAATTCTTCTTTGATTTCCTGGTTGACCCATTCATTCTTTATCCTCCATGTACTTGAGTTCTTTCCGACTTTCCTCTTGTGATTGAGTTCTAGTTTCAAAGCATTGTGGTCTGAAAATAGGCAGGGAATGATGCCAGTCTTTTGGTACCAGTTGAGACCTGATTTGTGACCTAGGATGTGATCTATTCTGGAGAATGTTCCATGGGCACTAGAGAAGAATGTGTATTCTGTTGCTTTGCGATGGAATGTTCTGAATATATCTGTGAAGTCCATTTGGTCCAGTGTTT
>NW_027406527.1:156-1666 GCF_003265705.2 Callorhinus ursinus | reverse complement strand
GTTGCAAATGGCAAGATCTCATTCCTTTTGAAGGATGCATAATATTCCATTGTGTATATATACCACTGTTTCTTTATCCATTCATCTGTCGAGGGACATCTTGACTCTTTCCACAGTTTGGGTATTGTGGACATTGCTGCTATAAACATCAGGGTGCACGTACCCCTTCGGATCCCTACATTTGTATTTTGGGGTAAATACCCAGGAGTGCAATTGCTGGATCATATGGTAGCTCTATTTTCAACTGTTTGAGGAACCTCCATACTGTTTTCCAGAGGGGTTGCACCAGCTTGCATTCCCACCAACAGTGTAGGAGGGTTCCCCTTTCTCCACATCCCCGCCAACATCTGTCGTTCCCTGACTTGTTAATTTTAGCCATTCTGACTGGTGTGAGGTGGTATCTCATTGAGGTTTTGATTTGGATTTCCCTGATGCCGAGCGATGTTGAGCACTTTTTCATGTATCTGGTGGCCATTTGGATGTCTTCTTTGGAAAAATGTCTGTTCATGTCTTCTGCCCATTTCTTGATTGGATTATTTGTTCTATGGGGGTTGAGTTTGATAAGTTCTTTATAGATTTTGGATACTAGCCCTTTATCTGCTATGTCATTTGCAAATATTTTCTCCCATTCTGTCAGTTGTCTTTTGGTTTTGTGGACCACTTCTTTTGCTGTGCAAAAGCTTTTTATCTTGATGAAATCCCAATAGTTCATTTTTGCCCTTGCTTCCCTTACTTTTGGCGATGTTTCTAGGAAGAAGTTGCTGCGGCTGAGGTCGAAGAGGTTGCTGCCTGTGTTCTCCTTTAGGATTTTGATGGACTCCTGTCTCACGTTTAGGTCTCTCAACCATTTGGAGTCTATTTTTGTGTGTGGTGTAAGGACATGGTCCAGTTTCATTCTTCTGCATGTGGCTGTCCAATTTTCCCAACACCATTTGTTGAAGAGACTGTCTTTTTTCCATTGGACATTCTTTGCTGCTTTGTCAAAGATAAGTTGACCATAGAGTTGAGGGTCCATTTCTGGGCTCTCGATTCTGTTCCATTGATCTATGTGTCTGTTTTTGTGCCAGTACCATACTGTCTTGATGATGACAGCTTTGTAATAGAGCTGGACGTCCGGAATTGTGATGCTGCCAGCTTTGCTTTTCTTTTTCAGTGTTCCTCTGGCTATTCAGGGTCTTTTCTGGTTCCATACAAATTAGGGATTTTTTGTTCCATTTCTTTGAAAAAAGTGGATGGTATTTTGATGGGGATTGCATTGAATGTGTAGATTGCTCTAGGTAGCATTGACATCTTCACAATGTTTGTTCTCCCAATCCATGAGCATGGAACATTTTTCCATTTCTTTGTGGCTTCTTCAGTTTCTTTCATGAGTATTTTATAGTTTTCTGAGTACAGATCCTTTGCCTCTTTGGTTAGATTTATTCCTAGGTATCTTATGGTTTTGGGTGCAGTTGTAAATGGGATCGAGTCCTTGATTTGTCTCTCTTCTGTCTTGTTGTTGGTGTATAGG
>NW_027406526.1:0-1666 GCF_003265705.2 Callorhinus ursinus | reverse complement strand
ATAGTTTTCAAAGTACTAAAAAGGAATGATAAATTTAAAATGAGTACGTATGGTGAAAAAAAATCTAATTGCAGTAAATAAATCCAAGAATTTATTTGTAGCTGATTAAGCTAATCTCACCTAGGATACATCTTTCTCAAACTACCAGCCTTACCAGTGTCTGCCCCATTTAATCATTACCTAACTGAATCCTTGGGCTAGTCTAGTACTTGTTCCCTTATATTTGTTACATAAGCCACACTGAACTTGACTGAACTAAGTGGTGAAAGGTTATGTGGGAAATAAGACCAATTTTCACTTACTACCGAGGTCATTCAAAAGGCTTATATGACATTACATCTGGCAGGCTTCCAGCACAAAAGTAAACAAATAAAGAAAACAAACAAATCCATTTATACTTTATGAAGTTATAAAAGCTCAAACTCAAAATATCCTGATGGATGTTTGAGAGTATGGGAATAACGCAGTTCATTCCAGTGCTTTTGAAAAGGAGCACGATCAAGTCATCCTGGGGGATTATAATCAGCTCTGGCTGCAAGCCCTCACAGGGAAGGGGTGCCACAATCCTCCTACCCATCTTAATCCCCAACAAGTCTTTCCCTTGACATAATGCCTGCCTATTTCCTTTCCTCTCTATAGTTCCCATCGTCTGTGTAAAAATGCCACATACTTATATCCAAAAACCCATTCATTGTACCGTTTTCAAGGTTAAATAACCCCTATGTCATTTTCACAGAGACTGAGTTTTTTGTAAAGCACATTCAGGCTTTTATAGTAATTAGCTTAGGTTCCTTAGGAAAGCTATTTAAACTCCTTTTATTTTACCTTTAGTGAAAATAGAATTATAGTATTAATCAATTAATTAGAAAGTAACCAGCTGCCTTATCCGTTTAGGATATTTCAAGTTTCTAGAAAATCTGCAACTAAGCAGTGCTGGCATAATTATCTGGAAAATTCATGCAAAACATGATGTATCCTACCATTGGTTCTCTACCTTCCAAATTTAGACACTACATTTGTATTTCTTTTTCAGTAATTCGGGGGCTGCTCAAGTATAAATTTTATTTTTTTTTCAAGTTTAAATTTTAAAGAAGCTACCAGTGTGCCTCATGAAAAACCTTAAATTACTTTATTAATATATATTATCCTCCAGCTTTTGGAAATGGAATGTAACTTTAAACCACACAGGCTTTACTTATAGCAAAAGTGTGCACTATCCCCTTCTATAACTGTGGTCTTCTTGATAATTATATTAGTCATCAACTTTTTATTGCCAGAACTGACACAGGTTTCAGAACACGGCTAACTTTACAAATAATATAGATACTGTAATTTCTACAGATTAAATGTTATTAAATGTGTGCAAAGTAATAATGTAATTATAGGTAAATTGAATCACTATACTGAATCAAGATCAATAGAATCACTATAATGAATCAGGATCAATTTATGACTAAATCTTCACTCCTCCATTTTAAGAAAATATAAAAAAAATGGGCAAAAAATGTAATGTACATTCAATCAGAGATCTTTTCATATGATCAATTGAGGCAAGGTTATGATTGTGTCCTGGTATGTATTAAATTCTGGTATGTATAAAACCATGACTGAAAATAGACAGTGTCTTAAATCTATTATTTTCTTTCTAAGGCATAGTTTTCAAAGT
>NW_027406525.1:0-1666 GCF_003265705.2 Callorhinus ursinus | reverse complement strand
AGCTGCTTTCAGGATTTTCTCTTTGTCTCTGAGACTCGTAAGTTTTACTATTAGATGTCGGGGTGTTGACCTATTTTTATTGATTTTGAGAGGGGTTCTCTGTGCCTCCTGGATTTTGATGCCTGTTTCCTTCCCCACATTAGGGCAGTTCTCTGCTATAATTGGCTCCAATATACCTTCTGCCCCTCTCTCTCTTTCTTCTTCTGGGATCCCAATTATTCTAATGTTGTTTCATCTTATGGTATTGCTTATCTCTCGAATTCTGCCCTCATGATCCAGTAGTTGTTTATCTCTCTTTTTCTCAGCTTCTTTATTTTCCATCATTTGGTCTTCTATATCACTGATTCCCTCTCCTGCCTCACTTATCCTAGCAGTTAGTGCCCCCATTTTTTATTGTACCTCATTAATAGCCTTTTTGATTTCGACTTAGTTAGATTTTAGTTCTTTTATTTCTCCAGAAAGGGTTTCTCTAATAACTCCCATGCTTTTTTCAAGCCCAGCTAGTATCTTTAAAATCATGATTCTGAACTATAGATCTGACATCGTACTAATGTCCGTATTGAGTAGGTCCCTGGCAGTCAGTACTACCTCTTGTTCTTTTTGTGGAGGTGATTTTTTCCATCTTGTCATTTTGTCCAGAGGAGAATAGATGAATGAGAGAACAAAATGCTAACAGGGTAACAACCTCCCCAGAAAATATACTCTAATCAAATCAGAAAAGACCTGAAACCAGGGAAAAGAAAGGGAAAGAAAGAAAAAAGAAAGAGAAAAAAAAAGAAAAAGAAAAAGATAAAAACAAACAAAAACAGAACAAAACAAACAAAAAAACAGAATATGATCAAATATGATCAGGCTGGTGCATAGATCACTGCCACACACTAGATTTTGGGTGTATTTTGGTCTGTTAGAAGAAAGTGCCTCCCAAAATTTTAAAGAAAGAAAAACTTGTATATGTACAAAAATAAGGATTGAGGGCGCCTGGGTGGCTCAGTTGGTTGGGCGACTGCCTTCTGCTCGGGTCGTGATCCTGGAGTCCCGGGATCGAGTCCCGCATCGGGCTCCCTGCTCGGCGGGGGGTCTGCTTCTCCCTC
Organism: Callorhinus ursinus; assembly: GCF_003265705.2. NCBI lineage: Eukaryota > Metazoa > Chordata > Mammalia > Carnivora > Otariidae > Callorhinus > Callorhinus ursinus. The sequence continues at coordinate 575 of NW_027406525.1, read as the reverse complement.
TGACCCTCTTCCCTCTCGTGCTCTCTGTCTCTCATTCTCTTTCTCAAATAAATAAAAAAAATCTAAAAAAAAAAAAAAAAAAAAAAAATAAGGATTGATACGTTGAAGGGATGGAATATGACTGTAAAGATGAAAATTATAACAAATTTTATAAAAGGAATTGATAAGAAGTTGTTTGAAAAAAGAAAGAAGAGGATTTTAAAAAAAGAAAAGAAAAAAAGGGGGAGAGAATGTGATCAGGCAGCAGACTAGAACAAAGCCATACACTAGTGATTTAGGGTATATTTTGATCTGTTAGAAGAAACTATATCTCAAAATTTTAAAGAGAGACAACATATATATATATATATATATATATATATATGCCAAAAATAAGGGTAACTACTATGAAGGGATAGAATATGACTCTAACAATGAAAAATAAAAATGTTTTTTAAAAAAGCGTTGATAAGATGTTGGTTGAAGAAGGGAAAAAGAAAAATTCAAGAAAAAAAAAGACAGTTAAAAAATTAACTTTGAAAGACTAAAGAATCATGGTAAAAAAGCCATGAATTCTATGTGCAGTATTCCCCTAG
>NW_027406524.1:0-1667 GCF_003265705.2 Callorhinus ursinus | reverse complement strand
TACATCTCCCACAGGTGTCCCCATCTCAGGAGAGGGAAACACCAAGTCCAGACCATTGGAGTCCTCAGGGACATCTTGCGTGCTACCAACTCTCTCAGTAGTGAAGTGGCTATTGGAGGACATTCAATGTCCAAAACATTTAAAGGCATATGTGAGTCTCTGCTGCCTAAGGCAATGGATAACAGTCGGGGCAAATAGAAACCAAGCAGAATCACTGGAAGAAAGGCTGCGGAATGAGGAGCTTTAGGGAAGAAGGGTCTGGAAGCTCTGACTGCCCCTACCTGACCTTCAGATGCTCCTCACTTACGAATGGGCCTCCGGTATCTTCCTGGAAAGCTGACATCGCTGTTTTCAGACAGCTCGTCCAGCAGTACCCTCTGTTTCTGGGAGGCAGATTTGCTGGAATCCGCAGTGTGTCCTGATGCCCCACAGGGATCGCTTTTTGAAGGCACATCGTCTGGGCCATCTGAGGTCCCAAGAGTGTGGGTCTGTGACCTGGAGGGATTCTGAGCAGCGCTGGTGGGATGGGAGGGTTGCAAGGTGCAGAAAAAGGTTTCCAGAAAGCTGTCTGGGGTTCCCGGCATCCTACTGTTTTCGAATCAAAGCCCTGAGATCTTTAAAATGTCAGCAACTTTACAGCACGGGCCAGAAAAACAAATGTCCCTCTGCACCCAACACCATCTAAACTATTGGCCATTTCTTGTCACTTGAGCTGAGTGCAAAGGATTAGGAGTCGGGGCTTAGGGGGGTCCTGGGCCAGACTTTGTATTTGGGGGACAAAGGCCATCCAGACAAGCTTGTGCTGAGCCTGAGGAGGGGGTCTGTGTGAAGACACCAGCTGCAGGCACATCTGTCTGCAGACGCCCCCTCAGCCTGCCCCAGTGCACCTGTCGATGTGGGAGTGCCTGCGCCCTCCTCTCTGCCGAGGCCTCTCTCCTGCACCAGGTGCCTCCTCTCCTGCCGGCCACTGCCAGCCTGCAGCCTCTGAGGGTGGATACCCTGACGACCTCCAGCCCTGGAGACAAAGCTAGTGAGGGTGGGACGTGGTCTCCCACCAGGCCTGAGCGCCAGGCTCCCACAGTGCTCACTCTCCTGCAGGCTCACTGTGCCACGTCCTCCCTCAGGCTCCCTGGGCCCAAGTCCTCCTCTGCTTGCTGACCATTCTTGACCCAGGCTCCACACACTGGGACTGGGAACGGGTTTTCTGAAACTTCTGGGCTCTTGCTTCTGTGCCCATCACATGGGCACAGTCCGGCCTCACAGACTGCTCAGAGGAGACCCAGTGCAGGAAGATGCAGGCTGCTGCAAGGGAGATGCCCGGTGACCCCAGAAGGAGTGCACAGGCTTTGCAAAATGCACCTGGCTCACAGGACCTCCACGGGATGTGGGCGCCAGGCCATGGGGCACAGGGAGTCCTGGTGGGGCACTCCTGGTGGGGGTGGCCCTGTCGAGGAGGCCATAGAAGGGTCCCAGAAGAGGCAGGAGACAAGGAAGACAAGACAGAGCTTCCCAAAGAGGTTGATGGAAGGGTCAGAGGATCACAGAGACCCTTGGGAAAACTCGGAATTCCTGGAGATATTGGCTGAAATGCTGTCATTTGGTCAGAAATGTTGGGTCACAACACCCCAGTCGACAATGGATAATTTACTTTGTTGGTTCTAGGAATC
>NW_027406523.1:0-1667 GCF_003265705.2 Callorhinus ursinus | reverse complement strand
TGTCCCCCCCGGCCCCGCTGCCATGCACACGGTGCCTCAGAGCTTGGTCCTCCCTTTTCCCCATCGATCCTCTGGGGATGACCTAACCTGTGCTTTTTTTTTTAAGATTTTATTTATTTGAGAGAGAGAATGAGAGAGAAAGACCACATGAGAGGGGGGAGGATCAGAAGGAGAAGCAGACTCCCTGCTGAGCAGGGAGCCCAATGCGGGACTCGATCCTGGAACTCCAGGGTCATGACCTGAGCCGAAGGCAGTCGCTTAACCGACTGTGCCACCCAGGCCCCCGACCTGCCCTGTTCTTTCTCTGGACTCTGGAGGCGGCAACCACCTCCATCCCCTGCTCCTTCGGGGGTGCTTTGAGTACCGAGCAGGAAGCTCCAGGGCAAGGGGGCTGTGGGCCCATTCACAAGGCTGCAGAGAGGGGCCTGCAGACCTGAGGCTGTGTCAGGGGGCCCTGCTTTCACGTCCTGGGATGGTGAGGGGCTTTAGAGGGGCATGTCCTCCAGCCGGGGACCTTCAGTGTTTGCCTGGGCCTGGCCCTGTCCCTGCCTCCTTTTGTGGTTCCTGGTTCTGCACATTCCAAATGACTTCATTCTCTAAACTTGTCTCTGCCTCCCATTGGTAGTGGCTCCTGCCCTCTTCCCCTTCCTGAGCCTGGCCCGCTGGGCGGCCAGCTTGAGGACGCGGAGTGGAGGCTGTGGGTCAGCTCCCCTTGGAGGGCCCCTTTCTGCAGGTCCCGATTTCAGCCCAGGGCAGGAGCCCCATAGCCCTGGCCCAGCAGAGTCATCACACGCAGCCAGCCCTCAGGGTTCTCCCAGCCAGGCCCACAGCCTCCCTCTTCCTGGCATCCTCCCTGTCCCTGAGGGACACTGAGGCCAACAGTTCTCTGGGCCCCGCTGGCAGAGATGGACAGCACTTTGTGCAGCATGCTCTGGGAGAAAGGGTGGGCCTGGGTGGGGAAGAGATTTCTGGGGAGAGGGAGGGGCCTGGTGGTTCCTGAACCCCAGTCCTTCAGTGCCTACCTGGAGCCTGCCCCAGGCCCCTCTCTCAGACTGTGTACCAACCCACATCCCACCCGCAGCCGGGCCCCAACGCCAGCCCCATGAAGCACTCCATCTCCACACTGGAGCCCCAGCGTCCCCACATGGCTCATCTCTGCATCGCTGCCCTGGACCGTGCCCCAGCCAGCCAGGCTGCGCCCCATCACCACCACCGCTGCCATCGCCGCAGGGACAGGAAGCAGAAGTCCTTGGAGAAGGGGCCCAGCCTGTCCGCAGACACAGATGGCGGTGCGTGCGGGGGTCCCTTCTATGGCCAGGGCCTGAGGCATTCTCTTCTGTGCCTCTACCATCCAAACGGCCCTGAGTAGGGGCTGTGAGTCCCAGGTCGGGGGACCAGGCAGGATCACTCACGCACCTCAGCTTTCCCCCTGGGTCCCCCTGCTAGCCCTGGAGACCGGGTCTGGCCTGGGGGTCTGTCTCCCCACCTGGTTTGCTGTGCTCACTTCCCCTCTTCCTGGCCAGCACCCAGCAGTCCTGCAGGGCCAGGCCTACCCCCGGGAGAGGGGCCCACAGGCTGCCGGATGGAGCGGAGACAGGAGCAGGGCCGGTCCCAAGAGCAGAGGCAGCCCTCTTCCTCTTCCTCAGAGAAGCAGCGTTTCTACTCCT
>NW_027406522.1:0-1668 GCF_003265705.2 Callorhinus ursinus | reverse complement strand
TGATTTTTTGAGGGGGGAATGGGTCCTCTCTGCCTCTTGGACATGAATGCTAGTTTTCTTCCACAGATTAGGGAAGTTCCCAGCCATGACTTGCTCAAATATACCTTTTGGACCTCTTTTTCTCTGTCTCCTCTCCCTCAGACACCCCAATACTACTGACAGTGGTTCATTACAGGGCATCATTAAATCCTCAACCATTCTTCATGGGCTAATTATTGTCTTTCTCTCCTTCCTTTTCATTAGCCTGTCTCCTAGATCACTTACTTTATCTTCTTCCTCATTCACCATAGCTGTTAGACCATCTAATTTAGATTGCATCTCAGTTATAGCATTTTTAAATTCGGCCTTATTAGATCTGATTTCTGCACTTAGAGATTATCTATGGTCTTTTATGCTTTTTTTCAAGCCTAGCTATTAACTTTATAATTGCTATCCTGAATTCCATCTTTGACCTCTTACTTATATCTATATCGATTAGCTCTATGGCAGAGAACATTATATCTGGTCTTTCTTGTTGTGAATTCCTCCTTATAGTCATTTTTCCCAGAGAAGGGTGGACGGATGAGTGAGTGAGCAGAGTCCAAAATATCAACCACAACCCAAGCAAAATACACCCTATACAAATCCAAATCCATCAGAAACCATTACAGAAAAGCAAAGCAAGCCAAAACAACATACAAAAGTGGGGACGGGGTTGGGGGAGAGGCTATAATACAGCAGGGTGGACAAAGCAGCGTGCTCTCCACTTGTTCTGGAGTGAATTTTGGTTTGTGTGTTAGAATACCCTACATCCCAAAATTGCAAGGAAAGTAAAACATATATATATAGAAAAGAGAAATTTTAGAGTGAAAGATAAATAAATCATGAGAAAAAACCTTGATTTCCATATACTATTTTCCCTTGGCGCTGGAGTTTTACAGTCTTGTGGGATCCATAAACCAGTTTTCCACCCGTTCTTCCAGTCTGTCTTCTGGGGGAGGGGCCTGCTGTACTGCTTCTAAGGTGTCCTTGCCTGGGTGAAGTAGCACCACCTCATGTGAGTGGGCTGGGCTCAGTGTAAGCTGATCGTCTGTGCAGCTTTCATTCTCCGGAGGCTTTCTGTGCCTCTTTAGAGGATTAGAGTAAATATGGCCATGCCTGGTTCTCTGGCTGGCCCAGAGCTGAAAGATCATGGTGCCCCCTCTTCAGTAAACCCTCTAAGACAAACAGTGTTCACTCTTGTGTGTGCCAAACTCTGCCGACTCTTGCGGTACACGCCCACCACAATCCTCTTGGGAGGTGTCCAAGGGACCGTGTCACTGCCTTTTGTACGTCCTGGGACTGAGAGTGGTTGTGGGCTCTTACATGTTCCCTGCTTGGCTGCTCCCAGAAGAGGGCTGGGTGTCGCACTACTGTCCTTTCTATGGCCACTGCCCTGAGAGCTGTTGCCCAGTCATGGGCACACCTGTGTCACCCCTCCCAGGGGATGGTCAATGGCCCATGTGTTCCAGTCATTTTCAGGGTGCTCAGGCAAAGAGCAGTCACTTGACTGGCCTGGCTTTTGGTTTAGGGTGACCCGAGCTGAGAGACTTCTCCTGAGCTCGCTGACCATAACCAGTTTCCCTACACCACTGCTTGGGACTCTACCAGTTCTGGCACCCCCATTCATTCTGGATTATTGGGTTCTCA
>NW_027406521.1:0-1668 GCF_003265705.2 Callorhinus ursinus | reverse complement strand
TCTTCAGGCTCCACGTCTAATTCTAGTTCTCTTGCTGTTCCCACCCCATCTGCAGCTACTTCCTCCACTGAAGTCTTGCACCCCTCCAAGTCCTCCACGAAGGTTGGGATCAACCTCTTCCACGCTCTGTTAACATTGCTATTTTGACCTCTCCCGTGAATCAGGAATGTTCTTAGTGTTATCTAGAATGGTGAACCCCTTCCAGAAGGTTTCCAATTTACTTTGCCCAGACCCATCAGAGGACGCACTATCTACAGCAGCTCTAGCCTTTCAAATGTATTTCTTAAATAATAAGGCCTGAAAGTTGAAATGACTCCTTGGTCCCCGGGCTGCAGAATGGATGTTGTGTTAGCAGGCATGAAAACAACATTAATCTCGTACATCTCCACTCCATCAGAGCGCTCGGGTGACCAGGTGCACTGCCAATGAGCAGTGATATTCTGAAAGGTATCCCTTTTTTTCTGAGCGGCAGGTCTCAACAGCTGGCTTGAAATATTCAGGCAGTCTTGTTGTAAACAGATGTGCTGTCACCTAGGCTTTGTTGATCCATTTACAGAGCACGGGCGGAGTAGATTTAGCATCATGCTTCAGGGCTCTAGGGTTTTCAGAATGGTAGGTGGCTTCCACTCAGAGACACCCGCTGCATCAGCCCCTCACAAGAGAGTCAGCCTGTCCTTTGCAGCTTGGAAGCCAGGCACTGACTTCTCCTCTCTAGCTACCAAAGTCCTACATGGCATCGTCCTCCGAAAGTAGGCTCTTACATCGACACTGAAAATCTGTTGTTGGGCGTGGCCACCTTCATGGATGGTCTTAGCTGGGTCTTCTGGAGAGCTTGGTGCAGCTTCTACATGAGCACCCGCTGCTTCACCTTGCCCTTCTGTGTTATGGAGACGGCTTCTTTCCTTAAACCTCGTGGACCAACCTCGGCTAGCTTCAGACGTTCCTTCTGCAGCCTCCTCACCTCTCTCAGCCTTCACAGAATGGAAGGGAGTTAGGGCCTTGCTCTGGGCTCAGCTTTGGCTTCAGGGAGTGTTGTGCCAGGTTTGAGCTTCCATCCAGACCACGCACAGTTTCTCCAGGTCAGCAGGAAGGCTGTTTTCTTTCCTTATCAGTCGTGTGTTCCCCGGAGTAGCACTTGTCATTTCCTTCAGGATCTCTTCCTTTGCATCTGCCACTTGGCTACCGGTTGGCGCAAGAGGCCTAGCTTTTGGCCCCTTTTGGCTTTTGACGTGCCTTCTTCACTAGGCGTAATCATTTCTAGCTTTGGATTTAAAGTGACGAGATGTGCAACTCTTCCTTTTACTTGTGCACTTAGAGGCCCGATGTCAACATTGCTGTGTCTCAGGGAATGGGGAGGTCTGAGGAGAGGTCGAGAGACGGGGGAGTGGCCGCCAGGAGAGCAGTGGAGAAGTCAGAACACACTCAACGTTTATTGATTAAGTTCGCCGTCTCCTGCGGGCATGTTTCGTGGCACCCCCAAAATAACTACCGTAGTAACATCAGAGATCACAGGTCACGGACTGCCAAAAGAAATATAATAATAATGGAGGAGTTTGAAATACTGCAAGAATTACCAAAATGCAACACACGAGACACAAAGTGAGCAAATGCTGTTGGCAAACTAGCAATGGTAGACTTGCTCGATGCAGGTTGCCACAAACCTCCAAT
>NW_027406520.1:0-1668 GCF_003265705.2 Callorhinus ursinus | reverse complement strand
TTTTTTTAAGATTTATCTATTTATTTTAGAGAGAGAGAGCACAAGTGGGAGGGGCAGAGGGAGAGAATCCTCAAGCAGTCTCCCCTCTGAGCACAGAGCCTGACGAGGTGCTCGAATCCACGACCCTGAGATCACGAACTGAGCCCAAAACAAGAGTCGGACGCCCAACCAACTGCACCACCCAGGAGCCCCAGAAGAATTCTAAGTATTATATATAGATACTACAGCTCGCAGGAGCTGACACTTCATCAACACCACCCCCAAGTGTGCGCTAAACAGACCAATTCAATTTCAAAGAATAAAGGATGGAGAGGGAACTGTGAATAAACCTGGAAAACACTACCCTGCCCAAGGGACCAAGGTTTAGTTTCACCCCTGCTGTCACGTGTATGCCATGGACTCCCCGATAGGAGTGAGGAGTAGGGTACTTCATCTCCATGGAGTTCTTTGAAAAACTCATAATCCCAATAACCATGAGAAAACCATGAAACAATTCATATTAAGTGACATTCTACAACACATCTAATCAGTATTCCTCAAAACTGTCAAGGCCATATAAAGGCAAAGGAACACTGAGCAACTATCACAGAGCACAAGAGATTAACGAGACTTGAAACATAGAAAGAATGTGGTACCCTGGATCGGACCTTGGAACAGGAAAATGACGATCATGGAAAAACTGGAAAAATATTAATAAACTCTGGAGTTTAGCTAATATTAATGTACAAATGTTGATTTCTTAATTTTGACATACATACCTTGGTAATGTAAGATTTAATGACAGGGGAACCTATCAACTGTTTCAACACAGTTGAAACTGGGTGAAGGGCATGTGGGAACTCTGTACTACTTTGCAACTTTACTGTAAATCTAAAATTCTGAAATAAAAGTTTATTTAGAAAAAGAAGTCAGTATAATTCACCAGATTAACAAAGTAAAACAGAAAAACTCTATGACCACTTCAATAGATGCAGAAAATTTTCTGACAAAATCCAACACTCATTCTTGATATTGAAAAGATAAATAAAAATTTCCTAGCAAAGTAGGGGTAGAAGGGAATATCCTCAACCTAATAAAGGATATCTGTGAAGAAAAATCATGCTCAACACTTAACTTCACTACTAACATCGTACTTAGGGATGAAAGTCTTAATTATATGCCCTTCAGATCAGACACAAGACAAGTATTCCACTCTCAACCCTGCAGTCAACATTGCTCTGAAGGTCTGGCCAATGCAAGAGGGCAGGAAGGAAAAGAGGAAGGACGAAGGCAGACGGGCATCCAGTTTGGGAAAAAATTATATAAAACCCTCTTATTCACAGATGACTTGCTTTTCTATATAGAAACCCAAAGGGATCTACAAAAAGCCTGCTAGAGAGGGAAAACAGACACAAGAAAATATGCTCTATATCACTAATGACCAGGGAAATGCAAATCAAAACCATAATGAAATGTCACCTCACACCTGTCCGAATAGTTAAAATCAGAAAGACAAGAAATAACAAGTTTTGGCAAGGATGTGGAGAAAACGGAACCTTTGTGCACTGGTTGGTGGGAATGTAAATTGGTATACTGTGGAAACCAGTACAGACATTCCTCAAAAAATTAGAAATAACATGTGATCCAGTAATTCCACTACTGGGTATTTACCTGAAGAAAACAAAAAGA
>NW_027406519.1:0-1669 GCF_003265705.2 Callorhinus ursinus | reverse complement strand
AAGATGTTGCAGTAAAATGAAACTACAGACAGATATTCTTTATGAACTTAAATGCACCGGTTTATTTTTAATTTTAGCAAATGAAATCCAGTAAGATATGAAAAGGGTAATACACTATAATAATAGTGGAGTTTATTCCAGGAATGCAATGTTTATTAAACATTCAAAAATTGGGGCGCCTGGGTGGCTCATTCCGTTAAGAATCTGTCTCAAGTCATGATCCCAGGGTCCTGGAATCGAGCCCACCATGGGGCTCCCTGCTCAGTGGGGAGACTGCTTCTCCCTCTCCCCCTTTCCCTGCTTGTGCTCTCTCCATCAAATCAGTCAATAAAATCTGAAAAAAGAAAAGAGTTAAACATTTAAGAATTATTCAGAATAAGCAAGAAGTGAAGGATAAAATGAACACTGTGGTACTGGATATGAGTTGAAAACAGCAGTATCAAATCCTGTTTAATAAATACGCAAACGGATAGATACAGAATCAGTACAGGCATGCATGTACACGTGGGTTAGGATACATGCCTGCATTGCCTGTTTTTGTCTTATCTACCTCAGGGGACTAAAAGCAATTACATCTCAGGAGCAACAAGTATGCCTTGTGTCTAGATCTTGGTTTCCAATTAACATTCTCCAATGAAAGGTACTCGGTCATCTTAGAGAAATGCAGGAATGAGTTAGGGAAAATACAGGATAAGCCTGGAGCATTTTATAATATGAAAGTAAAGATATATTTAACATAAATGATCGGGTCACATGAAACAGAAACAGTAGCCATCTGAAAGCACTCCCAATGGCCAAAGGTAGAACAATGTAAACAGCAAATTAAATAATACAGTATTGGAGTATCATCCAAAGTATCAAATCAATATATGTGTGTCTATCCTGCAAAAATAATAAATAGGGGGAAAGAGGCAAATACTCCCTACAGAAGAATTATAATTTTTTTAAGATTTATCTATTTATTTTAGAGAGAGAGAGCACAAGTGGATGGGGCAGAGGGAGAGAATCCTCAAGCCGACTCCCCTCTGAGCACAGAACCTGACGAGGTGCTCGAATCCACGACCCTGAGATCACGAACTGAGCCCAAACCAAGAGTCAGACGCCCAACCAACTGCACCACCCAGGTGCCCCAGAAGAATTCTAAGTAGTATATATAGATACTACACCTCGCAGGAGCTGACACTTCATCAACACCACCCCCAAGTGTGCGCTAAACAGAGCAACTCAATTTCAAAGAATAAAGGATGGAGAGGGAACTGTGAATAAACCTGGAAAACACTACCCTGCCCAAGGGACCAAGGTTTAGTTTCACCCCTGATGTTAGGTGTACACCATGGACTCCCCCATAGGAGTGAGGAGAAGGGTACTTCTTCTCCATGAAATTCTTTGAAATCCTCATAATCCCAATAATCATTAGAAAAACATAAAACAATTCAAATTGAGGGTCATCCTACAAAACATCTAATCACTATTCCTCAAAAGTGGCAAGGCCATATAAAGCAAAGCAACACTGAACAAATATCAAGGAGCACAAAAGATTAACGAGACATGAAACATAGAAGTATTGTGGTACCCTGGATCGGACCTTGGAACAGAAAAATGACGATTATGGAAAAACTGGGAAATATTAACCAAGTCTGGAGTTTAGCTAATAAAAATGTACAAGTGT
>NW_027406518.1:0-1669 GCF_003265705.2 Callorhinus ursinus | reverse complement strand
TTTCCTTCCTCACATTAGGGAAGTTCTCTGCTATAATTTGCTCCAATGTACCTTCTGCCCCTCTCTCTCTCTCTTCTTCTTCTGGGATCCCAATTATTCTAATGTTGTTTCGTCTTATCGTATCACTTATCTCTCGAATTCTGCCCTCGTGATCCTGTAATAGTTTCTCTCTCTTTTTCTCAGCCTCTTTATTTTCCATCATTTGGTTTTCTATATCGCTGATTCTCTCTTCTGCCTCATTTATCCTAGCAGTTAGTGCCCCCATTTTGGATTGCACCTCATCAATAGCCTTTTTGATTTCGATTTGGTTAGATTTTAGTTCTTTTATTTCTCCAGAAAGGGTTTCTCTAATAACTTCCACGCTTTTTTCAAGCCCAACTAGTATCTTTAAAGTCATGATTCTGAACTCTAGGTCCGACTTCGTACTAATGTCCGTATTGAGTAGGTCCCTGGCTGACGGTACTACCTCTTGTTCTTTTTGCTGAGGTGATTTCTTTCGTCTTGTCATTTTGTCCAGAGGAGAATAGATGAATGAGAGAACAAAATGCTAACAGGTTTACAACGTCCCCAGCAAATATACTGCATACAAATCAGAAAAGACCTGAAACCAGGGGAAAAGAAAGGGAAAGAAAGAAAAAAGAAAGAGAAGAAAAAAAGGAAAAAAAAAGGATAAAAACAAAAACAGAACAATACAAAAAAAGCAGAATGTGATCAAATATGATCAGGCTAGTGCATAGATCAGTGCCACACACTAGATTTTGGGCGTATTTTGGTCTGTTAGATAAAAGTGCCTCCTAAAATTTTAAAGGAAGAAAGACATATATGTACAAAATAAGGGTTGATACAATGAAGGGATGGAAGATGACTGTGAAGATGAAAATTATAAAAGATTTTATAAAAGGACTTGGTAAGATAAGTTGTTTGAAAAAAGAAAGAAGATTTAAGGAAAAAAAAAAGGAAAAAGGGAGAGAATGTGATCAGGCAGGAGACTAGAACAAAGCCATACACTAGTGATTTAGGGTATATTTTGATCTGTTAGAAGAAACTGTACCCCAAAATTTTAAAGAGAGAACAACTTATATATATATGCCAAAAATAAAGGTAACTACTATGAAGGGATAAAATATGAGTCTAAAAATGAAAAATAAAAAATGTTTTTTTTTAAAAGGGATTGATAAGATGTTAGTTGAAAAAGGGAAAAAGAAAAATAAAAAAAACAGTCAACAAAAATTAACTTTGATGAAATAATGGATCATGGTAAAAAAAAAAAAAAAAGCCATGAATCTATGTGCAGTCTTCCCCTAGCGCTGGAGTTCTCCCATTCTCCTTGATCGATCAACTTGGTCTTGGCTTGCTGGCTGTTTGTGCTGATCTTCTGGGGGAGGGGCCTGTTGCTGTGGTTTCCAAATGTCTTTGCCGGAGGCGGATTTGCCCCGCCCTTGTCGGTCCGGGCTAAGGAAGCTGCTCTGGTTTGTTCTCAGGAGCTTTTGTTCCCTGCAAGCTCTCGGTACAGCTTTGGAGAACCAGGGCAGAAATGGTGGCCTCCCAATCTCCACCTGGAGGAGCTGAGAACTCGGGGCCCCGATCCTCAGTGTGTCCCCAGAGAAAAGCAGTCACTCCCCTGTCCCCGGTCTCCGGCCGCAATCCGTGCTCACCCAGCCTGTGATCG
>NW_027406517.1:0-1669 GCF_003265705.2 Callorhinus ursinus | reverse complement strand
GGGCTATCTGTCCCAAGTCGGGAGAACTGGGAGAGTGAGAAGCAGCAGCACCCCTGCTTGTGGCTTCTGCCCGCATTTGCGCCCAAACTCAGGAGAGGCCTTAGGGCACCGGTGCACCTGGTGCCACGTTTCCGTGTTCCTGGTTTTCAGGGAACTTTCTTGTTTTTTTAAAGATTTTATTTAATTGAGAGAGACAGAGATAGCACCAGAGAGCACGAGTGAGCACAAGCTGGGAGAGGGAGAAGCAGACTCCTCCCTGAACAGGAAGCCTGATGTGGGGCTGGATCCCAGGACCCCGGGATCATGCCCCAGGTCAATAGCTGCTGCTTAACTGACTGAGCCACCCAGGCGCCCTTTTCAGGGAACTTTTGAATTGGTGTGCTTTGTTTGGTCTTGTATTTGATGCTCTACTTCTTTTGTTATAAAGCCGGCAAAAAGACCACAGATGAGGAGCTGGAGGAGATGCTGGAGAGTGGGAACCCCGCCATCTTCACTTCTGGGGTGAGTGTCTGGGAGCTGGGATGCACGCCCCTCTCGTGGAGAGGGGAGACTGCCGTGGAGCTCTGTGTGGTTGGTGAGGGAAGGGCTGCAGGTACATGGAGGCAGGGAGGCAGGGGCCTTGGCCGGAGTGTGAGTCGGGGCTGTGGCAGGGGTGCTGGCTGATGTTTGGTCTTTGTGTGGCCTGTTGCAGATCATTGACTCTCAGATTTCCAAGCAAGCCCTCAGTGAGATCGAGGGGCGGCACAAGGACATTGTGAGGCTGGAGAGCAGCATCAAGGAGCTTCATGACATGTTTATGGACATCGCCATGCTGGTGGAGAATCAGGTAACCGGCAGTGGGCACCACCCTGGGGAGAGGGAGGAAAGCTCAGGTCCTCCTGAGAAGGGCGGACTGGAAGGTCAGTGAGGTGCGGTGGGGGAATCATCGGGAATCCTCATGATGGAGTGACAGGATCCCAGTGTCCCAGGAAAGGAATGTCCTCCCGAGTGCCCACTCACCCTTGTCCTCTTGCCTGCTGCTTTGGCCTCACTTCTGCTTACTGTGGGGTTTGATGTGCCCAGTCAAGTACTACCTCCTTCTGCCTCAGCACCTCTTGTTTCCCTTCTAAGTGGGGATGTGGGTTCTTAATGAGGATGCCTTAAAGCAGTTTCCCGATAGGAACAATTTCAGGGGTGACACTGAAAAGAGGATCATTTCCCCAATTCACGATGAAAAGTCAGCTTTCGCGGAGGTTTTAATTTTTTTCCCATTTTTGTTTTTTCTTCTGTATGTTTTTCCAAAAATTTTGGCACCTTTTGCTAAGGAACAAGAACACATAACAAAATGAAGGAAGGAAAGGTAGAATAATATTTGTAGGAACACTCGAAACACTCATGGTTTGACGGCTTATTTTGTCCCTGGGCATGCTTGCTCTGGGTTGTAAGTCTCTGTCACCTGCAGAGGGTGTTGGCTCCACATGGTCAGGTGGTTGCTGGTTCTTATGACGACGTCAGAGACGCCACGGGGTCCAGGTGTGCCGCCGTTACCGTGAACTTCCAGCTGTTCTGCCCCCTGGAAGGGACTGAGAACGGCTTCCTTTGTGGAAGGACCGCAAAACCTGCCTGAAGCCCAAGCACTGCTTGGCTGGTTTCCGACAGCCATCCCCTGCTCAGGGCCCAGGTGCCTTTC
>NW_027406516.1:1313-1785 GCF_003265705.2 Callorhinus ursinus | reverse complement strand
AAGGTGCGTTTAACCAGGTGCGTTCGTATAGACCCCGTGGTCCTAAATTCCTTGACTCTGGTGATAAGCACGTCATCCCCGTGGTCCGGGGAGAGAAAGTCCCACATGGGAGTATTCTGACCTGCTTAAGGGAAGAAGGTCTGATGGCTGGGGATCAGAGAGACATTCTTGCTTCTCCTCTATGCAAAAGTTCTTTTAGCTTCTATATTTAATTTGCCAAGGTGCCATATTTGGGTTCGTGTGTCCTGACCCTCACTGGCCTGGTGCTGTACTCTGTCTCCTAGTATCCAGGATATTGGGTGTGCTGCTGTGGAGACCTCCCAGCCCTGGGGTAGCCCCTTGTCCAGGGAGGCGCCTGCCTCAAGGGGAGGGTTGCTAAGTGTGGCCGCCCCTCCTCAGGGAGATTGGGTGGGAGAGTGCAGATGTTACTTCGAGAAACTGACTTCATTTCCTGAAAAGGTCTATCTGATAG
>NW_027406516.1:0-1213 GCF_003265705.2 Callorhinus ursinus | reverse complement strand
TGCTGGTCTGTGGCTCGATCCCACCTCAGGCAGCTGGAAAGTTGACCCCCCAGGTCAGCTACCACTGAGATGGCTACTGTTTCTAGAAATTCTTCAGGATGTGGCCAGGTTTCCCCACCTGTGCACTGATCAAGGGCGACCTCTAAAAGTGGAGCCATAGGTCCTCCAGGCATGGTCCCCCCCAATCCGGCAGTAAAACCATCTCACTGAGGGTTTAGGGGGACGGGAGCTGCCCCTAGGCAAAACTGGAGATTCTCACTGTCCCTACCTTGCCTTCAGATGCTCCTCAGTTACTCCGGTGCCTCTGGTGTCTTCTTGGAACTCTGACCTGTCAGTTTTCAGACAGCTGATCCAGTGGTACCCTCACTTTCTGGGAGGGGGATTTGGTGGAATCTGCAGTGTGTCCTGCAGCCCCACCAGGATAGCTTTTTGAAGGCACATTGTCTTGGCCATCTGAGGAGCCAAGCCTGTGGGTCTGTGGCCTGGAGGGATTCTGAGCAGAACAGGTGGTTTGGGAGGGCCGCAAGACCCAGAGGCAGGTTTCCAGAAAGTTCTCTGGGGTCCCCGGCATCCTACAGTTTTCGAATCAAAGCCCTGAGATCTTTAAAATGCCAGCAACAGTACAGCATGGGCCACAAAAACAAATGTCTCTGTGCACCCAACACCACCTAAACTATTGGCCATTTGTTGTCACTTGAGCTGAGAATAAAGGATTAGGGATTGGGGCTTGGGGGGGTCCTGGGCCAGACTTTGTATTTGGGGGATAAAGGCCATCAGACAAGCTTGTGCTGAGCCTCAGGAGAGGGTCTCTGTGGAGACCCCAGCTGCAGGCACTGCTGTCCACTGATGCCCCCTCAGCCTGCCCAAGTGCCCCTGCTGCTGGGGGAGCTCCTGCCCCCTCCTCTCTGAAGAGGGCTCTGTCCTGCACCAGRTGCCTCCTCTCCTGCCAGTCCCTGCCAGCCTGCAGCCTCGGAGGGTGGCTACCCTGAGTTCCTCCAGCTGCTGGGGGAACACCTGCCCCCTCCTCTCTGCCTGAGAGCTCTCTCCTGCACCAGGTGCCTCCTGTCCTGCCAGTCACTGCCAGCCTGCAGCCTGAGAGGGTGACTACCCCGAGTTCCTCCAGCTGCTGGGGGAGCACCTGCTCCCTCCTCTCTGCAGAGGGCTCTGTCCTGCACCAGGTACCTCCTCTCCTGCCAGTCCCTGCCAGCCTGCA
>NW_027406515.1:0-1669 GCF_003265705.2 Callorhinus ursinus | reverse complement strand
GGGCTATCTGTCCCAAGTCGGGAGAACTGGGAGAGTGAGAAGCAGCAGCACCCCTGCTTGTGGCTTCTGCCCGCATTTGCGCCCAAACTCAGGAGAGGCCTTAGGGCACCGGTGCACCTGGTGCCACGTTTCCGTGTTCCTGGTTTTCAGGGAACTTTCTTGTTTTTTTAAAGATTTTATTTAATTGAGAGAGACAGAGATAGCACCAGAGAGCACGAGTGAGCACAAGCTGGGAGAGGGAGAAGCAGACTCCTCCCTGAACAGGAAGCCTGATGTGGGGCTGGATCCCAGGACCCCGGGATCATGCCCCAGGTCAATAGCTGCTGCTTAACTGACTGAGCCACCCAGGCGCCCTTTTCAGGGAACTTTTGAATTGGTGTGCTTTGTTTGGTCTTGTATTTGATGCTCTACTTCTTTTGTTATAAAGCCGGCAAAAAGACCACAGATGAGGAGCTGGAGGAGATGCTGGAGAGTGGGAACCCCGCCATCTTCACTTCTGGGGTGAGTGTCTGGGAGCTGGGATGCACGCCCCTCTCGTGGAGAGGGGAGACTGCCGTGGAGCTCTGTGTGGTTGGTGAGGGAAGGGCTGCAGGTACATGGAGGCAGGGAGGCAGGGGCCTTGGCCGGAGTGTGAGTCGGGGCTGTGGCAGGGGTGCTGGCTGATGTTTGGTCTTTGTGTGGCCTGTTGCAGATCATTGACTCTCAGATTTCCAAGCAAGCCCTCAGTGAGATCGAGGGGCGGCACAAGGACATTGTGAGGCTGGAGAGCAGCATCAAGGAGCTTCATGACATGTTTATGGACATCGCCATGCTGGTGGAGAATCAGGTAACCGGCAGTGGGCACCACCCTGGGGAGAGGGAGGAAAGCTCAGGTCCTCCTGAGAAGGGCGGACTGGAAGGTCAGTGAGGTGCGGTGGGGGAATCATCGGGAATCCTCATGATGGAGTGACAGGATCCCAGTGTCCCAGGAAAGGAATGTCCTCCCGAGTGCCCACTCACCCTTGTCCTCTTGCCTGCTGCTTTGGCCTCACTTCTGCTTACTGTGGGGTTTGATGTGCCCAGTCAAGTACTACCTCCTTCTGCCTCAGCACCTCTTGTTTCCCTTCTAAGTGGGGATGTGGGTTCTTAATGAGGATGCCTTAAAGCAGTTTCCCGATAGGAACAATTTCAGGGGTGACACTGAAAAGAGGATCATTTCCCCAATTCACGATGAAAAGTCAGCTTTCGCGGAGGTTTTAATTTTTTTCCCATTTTTGTTTTTTCTTCTGTATGTTTTTCCAAAAATTTTGGCACCTTTTGCTAAGGAACAAGAACACATAACAAAATGAAGGAAGGAAAGGTAGAATAATATTTGTAGGAACACTCGAAACACTCATGGTTTGACGGCTTATTTTGTCCCTGGGCATGCTTGCTCTGGGTTGTAAGTCTCTGTCACCTGCAGAGGGTGTTGGCTCCACATGGTCAGGTGGTTGCTGGTTCTTATGACGACGTCAGAGACGCCACGGGGTCCAGGTGTGCCGCCGTTACCGTGAACTTCCAGCTGTTCTGCCCCCTGGAAGGGACTGAGAACGGCTTCCTTTGTGGAAGGACCGCAAAACCTGCCTGAAGCCCAAGCACTGCTTGGCTGGTTTCCGACAGCCATCCCCTGCTCAGGGCCCAGGTGCCTTTC
>NW_027406514.1:0-1670 GCF_003265705.2 Callorhinus ursinus | reverse complement strand
ATGCTGTATCCACCCTAGGAGGATGGGTACTGCTGTCCCCACTCTCTTGAGTGAGGATAGTCCCATTTGGAATGGATTGATTGTCTCTCCCAAGTTCCAACATTGTACATGTGGTAGATCTGATGTTCAAAACCTGGTTTTCTGATTCAAAAATTTGGGACTTAAAATCATTTGGAAAAGTCTTTTTTTATTTCATCTTTAAAAATCCCCTTCTATTGTCCTATATTGAGTACTACAGTGTGTATTTTCTGTTCTAAATTGCAGGTTTATTCCCTTTGCACATTTTTCTAGAGGGATATTCAATCAGTAAAATCTCTGACATCATAAAAAGCCCACTCTATTCTTCTTTGGATACACTGTTCTTTTTCTGCTTTGTTAATTATTCTGGGCAGTAAGGGCATGTGGCAGGGGCTGGAAGGCTGCCAGAACTGGGGAAGCTTTCTGCTCATCACAGTCTCTCAGGAATCCCCTGAGTTTATTAGATCTCCTTTACCACTCATGTCCATTCCTTTCCTGCGTTTTATGAACCTCCTTTTTGTATTT
Organism: Callorhinus ursinus; assembly: GCF_003265705.2. Classification (NCBI taxonomy): domain Eukaryota; kingdom Metazoa; phylum Chordata; class Mammalia; order Carnivora; family Otariidae; genus Callorhinus; species Callorhinus ursinus. Next base: position 1,127 of record NW_027406514.1, on the reverse strand, counting down.
TAAAGATTGTATTTATTTATTTGACAGAGAAAGACACAGCGAGAGAGGGAACACAAGCAGGGGGAATGGGAGAGGGAGAAGCAGGCTTCCCGCCAAGCAGGGAGCCCGATGCGGGGCTCGAACCAAGGACCCTGGGCTCATGACCTGAGTCAAAGGCAGACGCTTGACGACTGAACCACCCAGGCACCCCATTAACTGACATTTAAAGAAAAACTTTTAAAAAAGAAAAAAAAAGTATTAAATAAATAAATGAAGCCCATAAAATTCAACACTTTTATGCTTTTTTTTTTCTTTCCTTGTAGGCAGCACCACCACATGGAAGCAGACAATGACACAGGAATTTCAGAGTTTCTTCTTCTGGGATTATCAGAGGAACCAGAATTACAGCCCATCATATTTGGGCTTTTCCTCTGCATGTACCTAATCACTGTACTGGGGAACCTGCTCATCATCCTGGCCGTCAGCTCAGACTCCCATCTCCACACCCCCATGTACTTATTCCTCGCCACCCTGTCCTTTGCAGACATCTGCTTCACCTCCACCACCATCCCCAAGATGCTGTGGAACATCCAGCGTCAGAGCCAAGTCATCACCTATGCCGGCTGCCTCACACAGATGTTCTTTTTCATACTCTTTGGAGGTTGGGACGACTTTCTCCTGACTGTGATGGCCTATGACCGCTTCGTGGCCATCTGTCACCCCCTGCACTACACGGTCACAATAAACCCTCGGCTCTGTGGATTGCTGGTTCTGGTGTCCTGGGTCATCAGTGTTCTCAATTCCTTGTTACAGACTTTAACGGTGTTGCGGCTGTCCTTCCGTGCTAATGTGGAAATCCCCCATTTTTTCTGTGAATTCAATCAAGTAGTTGGGCAAGCCTGTTCCGACACCTTCCTTAATGATATGGTTATGTATTTCGGGATTGTGCTGCTTGGTGGCGCTCCCCTGGCTGGGATTCTTTATTCCTACTCGAAGATTGTTTCCTCGATACGTAGGATATCCTCAGCTCAGGGCAGGTATAAAGCATTTTCCACCTGTGCATCTCACCTCTCCGTTGTCTCCTTGTTTTATTGTACAATTCTAGGAGTGTACCTTAGCTCTGCTGCTCCCCAGAGCTCCCACTCAAG
>NW_027406513.1:0-1670 GCF_003265705.2 Callorhinus ursinus | reverse complement strand
CATCCTTTCTTGATCAAAACTCTTCAGAGTATAGGGATAGAGGGTATGTACCTCAATATCATAAAAGCCATCTATGAAAAACCCACAGTGAACATCATTCTCAATGGGGAAAAACTGAGAGCTTTCCCCCTAAGGTCAGGAACACGGCAGGGATGTCCACTATCACCACTGCTATTCAACATAGTATTAGAAGTCCTAGCCACAGCAATCAGACAACAAAAAGAAATCAAAGGCATCCAAGTCGGCAAAGAAGTCAAACTCTCACTGTTTGCAGATGATATGATACTTTATGAGGAAAACCCAAAAGACTCCACCCCAAAACTGCTAGAACTCATACAGGAATTCAGTAAAGTGGCAGAATATAAAATCAATGCACAAAAATCAGTGGCATTCCTATACACCAACAACAAGACAGAAGAGAAATTAAGGAGTCGATCCCATTTACAATCGTACCCAAAACCATAAGATACCTAGGAATAAATCTAACCAAAGAGGCAAAGAATCTGTACTCTGAAAACTATAAAATACTCATGAAAGAAATTGAGGAAGACAGAAAGAAATGGAAAAACGTCCCATGCTCATGGATTGGAAGAACAAATATTGTGAAGATGTCAAAGCTACCTAGAGCAATCTACACATTCAATGCAATCCCTATCAAAATACCATCCACTTTTTTCAAAGAAATGGAACAAATAATCCTAAAATTTGTATGGAACCAGAAAAGACCCCAAATAGCCAGAGGAAGGTTGAAAAAGAAAAGCAACGCTAGCAGCATCACAATTCCGGACTTCACACTCTATTACAAAGCTGTAATCCTCAAGACAGTATGGCACTGGCACAAAAACAGACACATAGATCACTGGAACACAATAGAGAGCCCAGAAATGGACCCTCAGCTCTATGGTCAACTAATCTTCGACAAAGCAGGAAAGAATGTCCAATGGAAAAAAGACAGTCTCTTCAACAAATGGTCATTGACAACTTTCCTGTATGGATCTGGGTGCTTCTGAGACCCTGGCATCAAATGTAATTCATAGCCCTATAAAGACTTCCTTAGACTTTAATTCTACATCGTCTTCAGCTTCATTTCCCACAAACAACTACTACTTCACTCTGTGTCTCAAAGAGGGAGAATCTGATCAGCCTTGAGCCTAGAAATATGAATAAGATGTTGAATACTCTCCTGTGGCCTTAGGTAGAGCATCCATCCCTGTCCAATCAACTATGATGAGGAAATGCTATATGATATGGAATATAACATGGCCATACATAATCTGCAAAAGCAGTGGGTAGGAACAGTTGGAGTACAGGGTGGGGGGAGGAGGGTAGACAGGAAACAGAGGAAGCAGATTCAAAAAGACATTTTGAGTACAAGGAGGTTTTCAAGAAAGACAGTAAGTTCAATTTTTGGCTTGTTGAAGTTGAGAGAAGCTGGTGAAATTGTCCTTTTGGGAGTTAGATATATTGGAGTCTGCCTTGAATGTGAGCCAAGGCCTTGGATTTGTTCTAAGGATTATGAGGACAGTCACATGTGAGGGTATGATCATATATACTGGCTCTAGAGAAACAAATTACAGAATTAAGACAAACTTGCTCTAATCAACATTAATCATGTTCAGGCAACCAGATTTGGATATACATACTTATGCTTCTGAATATAATGTACTAAA
>NW_027406512.1:0-1670 GCF_003265705.2 Callorhinus ursinus | reverse complement strand
GTGCATGCAGGCTCCCTCATCTCCTTGAGGTACCCCTGGAGGTCTCACAGTGCAGAAACCAGAGCAGGTTTGCCTTACTTCTTCCAGCTCTGTGGAGCTCTGTGGAGGATAATCAAAGTTTCTTTGGAGGGGTGGTTGGGAATCCTGTGTCCTCAATGCTCTTCAGATTCTCCCCACCCCCCAAAAATAAGAAGAGAAATTTCACTTCATAATTACAGAATCCTCTCTGTTTCTGGGATGGCTTTGGAAGTGTTGAGTCACAATGGGTTCCCAGGAGTGAGCATAGAGGGGCATAAGCTTTGCAGTTCTGGGGCTGGTTTCACTGGAGGAAGCTGCATATAGGGTACTGATGCAGTTCTGGCTATGACATACCAAATCATTCTTAAATTGTATATATACTTATTGAGCATGTGGCATCAGGTGATGAAGAAGAGACTGAATTGGGACTCAGAGGGCCTGGGATTTAAGTGCAGAATCCTTTCTCATAAGAAAAGTTCAGTTAGCAGCACCTCTGTCCAGAAGGTGTACAATCTTTCTCTGAAACAACTCAAATTGATGTATGGAAGATGTTTTTTCTGCATCCCTGCAGAAGACCAAAAAGGCAAGACCCTGGGGTCTCCAAAAACCACTTATGGAGGTAACATCCAGTTAAAAGAAAATCTAGGATAGCCTTAGGGAAGAAATCCCAAGCAAGAGATAGATAGCACACAGGTTCAATGTGCACGAGAAGAGAAAGGGAGAGAAAAGTTGCTCATCAAACTACATTGCTTTCAGGAAAGCTAGATCATCGTTGCCATAAAACTTTATTTTGTGGGCATCAGGGGCTTTCTCAACAGTAACATTGGAAGCTCCATTAGGGTGGGGGAAAAGGTTTCTATTTGTTTCATCTATTATTCCAGTTAAATTATTTTCTTTCCATCCAGTCATCCCATACATCCATCCATCCAACCATCCATTCATCCATCCATCCACCCATCCATCCATCTGTCATGGCTTCTATCCTGTCTTTCATTTCTTCTTCCATCTAACTTTTTCATCCTTCCATCCAATCCTCTCTCCAAAGTTCTTTCCATTCACCCATCTAACCCTCCTTCTAGTACCCCTCATCTTCCTCTCACCCATTCATCATTCTTCCATAACTCCTTCTCCTCCAGGTTTCTTTCTTTCTTTCCTGCTTCCATTCATGAATAGTTTTTAAATTTTTTTATTGTTATGTTAATCACCATACATTACATAATTAGTTCTTGATGTAGTGTTCCATGATTCATTGTTTGTGCATTACACCCAGTGCTCCACGCAGAATGTGCCCTCTTTAATACCCATCACCAGACTAACCCATTTCCCCAACCTCCTCCCCTCTAGAACCCTTTGTTTTTCAGAGTCCATCGTCTCTCATGGTTCGTCTCCCCCTCCGACTTACTCCCCTTCATTCTTCCCCTCCGGATATCTTCTTCTTTTTCTTTTTTCTTAACGTATGTTGCATTATTTGTTCAGAAGTACAGATCTGTGATTCAACAGTCTTGCACAATTCACAGCGCTCACCATAGCACATACCCTCCCCAATGTCTTATCACCCAGCCACCCCATCCCTCCCACACCCCACCACTCCAGCAACACTCAGTTTGTTTCCTGAGATTAAGAATTCCTCACTGATATGAGGAATTCTTAAT
>NW_027406511.1:575-1670 GCF_003265705.2 Callorhinus ursinus | reverse complement strand
GTAGCCCCTCTGGACTTGGGGGTGGGTATCTCTTCCTACTCCCAAGTGCCCAGGGGGGCTACAGCACAAAAGGCCTCAGCTTATTCTTCTGTCACTTTGGCTGCAGAGATGCAGTGTCCCAAGTGTCCCACAGGCTTGTAGAAGAGCCTGTTGGCCTTGGATCTCCATCCCTGACGCACTGTGCTCCCAGTGCTGGGGAAATGCTTTGTATTCCCTCCAGGTCCTTCTCAGCAGAGGACAGACTGCGGGCTTGTGCGGCTGAGGACCTGGCTACGCAGAACCTGGCAGAGCATTGGGACCCCTGTCTGGAGACCAATGTTAGGACCCTCCTTGTTGCAGGCTCACGGTCCCCATGTGGAAGAGGATCCAGAATCACTGCTCTGGTCAGGGTGAGGAGGCCTAAGGAAGGAATGGAGCACCAGGACCAGAGAGGGAAACGGGGACAAGGGAGGCTTCCTAGGTTTCTTACATCGCCCATGGAACCCACAGATCCTGCTCCTGTGAGAGACACAGACACAGTGTCAGAAAAGAGACAGAGAATGAACACAGGACAGAGGGAACAGGGAAGTCATAGACTTTCCTCCACCAGCTTGGAAATGACATCCTGGCATTTTGTGCCATTACATTCTGGAGAGCACCGTCACACAGGCCATCCACCCTGGAGGGGAGGGGATTCCACAGGGATGTGTGACCAGGATTCAGGGGTGCCAGGGGCCACTGTGGGATCTGCCCAGCACACGGGCACCGATGAGGCCCTGGGACCTGAGCCTAACCCTAATGGGAGCCCCTGGAATTCTGTGTTGTGAGAGGACAAGGTCAGAATCAGTTCATTACTACCTTCCCACCGGGGCTGGGATAAAGGCAGGAGGGGGGTGGCTTTGCCTGGACCCCAGAGCAGACCCAAATCCCTCCGAGCTGTGTTCCATGCCAAGCCCATCTCCTGGCTCATCCTTGCATTGTCAAGTATGCAGCAGCCTCCTGTGAAGGCAGGTATGGAACATGTGTAGAGGTCCTACCCCTGATGGCGTCCCTAGAAGTAGAAGCCAGAATACACCGATGTGCAGATGTGGAGCCTGGGGAGGTCCTGAGAGGCAC
>NW_027406511.1:0-475 GCF_003265705.2 Callorhinus ursinus | reverse complement strand
CTGGAATTCTGTGTTGTGAGAGGACAAGGTCAGAATCAGTTCATTACGACCTTCCCACCGGGGCTGGGATAGAGGCAGGAGGGGGGTGGCTTTGCCTGGACCCCAGAGCAGACCCAAGTCCCTCCGAGCTGTGTTCCATGCCAAGCCCATCTCCTGGCTCATCCTTGCATTGTCAAGTATGCAGCAGCCTCCTGTGAAGGTAGGTATGGAACATGTGTAGAGGTCCTACCCCTGATGGCGTCCCTAGAAGTCGAAGCCAGAATACACTGATGTGCAGATGTGGAGCCTGGGGAGGTCCTGAGAGGCACGGGGTCTGTCCAGGGTCACAGCCCTGGGCACGCGCAGGAGCCCGGTCTGAACCCAGCTCTGTGCCATCACAGTGGGGACACCGGCTGCACCCAGGCCTCCCCGGGGGCTGTGGGTGGGCTGTGTGGGTGTCACTGTATGGACGGGGCATGGGGGGAGGGTGAGCATT
>NW_027406510.1:0-1714 GCF_003265705.2 Callorhinus ursinus | reverse complement strand
GGAATGTGCTTAACGTAATTCTTTCTCTTCATTATTTGCAGAAGACCGAACTGATCAGGAGGGTCTGGGAAGACAGGAGCCGGCTGCCCCCAGGTAACTCTGGACACTCGGGAGCTGGGGATTCAAAAGTGGCACCCGAGGATAAGCAGGAAGTGCTGACGAGCACAGTATTATCCATGCGGTCAAGGACAAATTACCACTTTCACAATGTTCTCTGTCTTCACCATTGTACTGGGATTGCTTCCCATTTCTTAATGACTTTTCGAGTTGAGTAACCCACAGTCCGCTGACCCGGGTGAACGAATATGTCACAGGGACCACGGTGCTTGCTCATTCTTGTGTGCTTTAGAGAGCCATGCACATCTGCTCTCTGTCTTTAGATTTCACATGTTGACATGTGTTCATAACATTAAAATATCATAGCAAGTAGACAAACATGTTCTATCATGCCACAAGGTTGAGAGAAATAGGGCTTCCTGGCATGAGATTTCTGTGACAGGCCACTGCCCCCAGAGCTGCCCATGCTTGGCCACTACATGCAGAACTCAACGCCATTTGCATGGAAGGGGGAAGGCCACCATTGTGGGACTCTGTGTGTTATGGGTCATAAGTGGACGGCACAGAGATAATTCAGTCTCTTTCATCAGAAGCTTGCTATTGGGCCCGTGCACGAGCACTTATTTTCCTTTCGAACAGCTGCCCCTGTGAGAAACACGACGTGTCCCACAAAAACAAGAATTGTTTTTCTTTTTAATGGGTCCTTCCCCTCTTTTCTTTCTTGACCACTCCTTTCCGCCTTGCATCAAAGCCTGACAGGACATATGACTTCAGATCCCTCTTAGGTTAATCTTCACTTGTCCCTACCCTGCAGGCTCAGTAGACAGCTGGTAGAGGTGGTACAGCAGGACGTCTCAAGGGACTCTCAGGATGAACACTACTTGACATACTCAGTTCTTCCCGACCTGTCTGACTCCTACTGGCCTTACAGGAGCACCGCCATCTTCCTACCCGAGGAACTGGAAGTCTGTTCCTCTCTGGAAGTGACCAGTGAGTACTCCATTGTCCAGCTGATCAAGCTCCACCTGGACACCCACAAAGATCTCCTGTTCTTTGTACCCCAGACCTCTGCTGTGCCGAGAGAAGTCATCCCTGTGGGCAGGCCCTGTAGAGACAAACTGATCTGAACTGGGCTCTAGGATTGAGTTTTAAGCACAGACATCAGGTGGGCGAGGCACATTTGCTCTCTTCTTAGTCCCAGGGCATGCCCGTGTTACCTTGATTTCTCTGTCACTTCATTGTTGGGCCAAGGCAGGCATGACAAGCTCAACTCACCTCAGCAACACGACCATAAAACCTGTCTGTCAGACCTAATTTGGATGAAATGTCTCTTTTCACCTCTAATAAGCTCTATGTTTCATCTCGGAGGTGGGTCCRTTAAGAATCTGTGCCTGCCGCAGTCACTTGGCATTCTTGTCCAGGGTTAACTGGTTTTGCTGTTCTTAGCCCCATTCTCTGTCTCCTTTCGGTTGGCTTCTCTTCCTAAACAGTTGTCTGAAAACCCACCCTAAGTGTCTCTACTGATAGATTGATTGTGTGTTTCCAGAAGCAGAGCTGTGCCTTGGCATTCTCCCACCACATGAATTAGGCCAATGTTCTGAGTAGCACCAAAGACTCACTTGAATTTGAGTGTCTGTAGTTGCATTCCATCTGTTCA
>NW_027406509.1:0-1670 GCF_003265705.2 Callorhinus ursinus | reverse complement strand
AAAAGGCTAACAAACACCATTATATTGTGACAGCCCATACAAAAGAATGCAGAAGGGACTGAGCTTGTGAATAATGGAAATGCCAGTGGAAATTTTGTCTATTACCCAGTATTCTCAAGAAGAAGTATCAAATATTATTTGCCCTTCAAAACTGTTTTCTCTTCTGGGAGAAAAATAAATTATGTAAATAAAGAGTTAGAAGAGTTTATCTTCATTAGTAAATTATAATGGATAATTTTATTTTCAACTATATTGAAGAACTTTAAAAATGCTATTGAATAGTTAGACTTCTGACTAGACACTGGGCAATTTTAGAAATGGTTTTTTTGCAATGAACAATGCTTTCCTGCCTGATAGAGGTGTCTTTACACAAAGTCAAAATAAAATATATTTTACAACAAAAAGGATTTTTAAAGTGCTACATTAGGCACACAAAACCATACATATTAATAAAAATATAGCAATGACAAAATAGGTAGTAATTTTCTTAATATGAGAGTAGAATATTTTGGTAAAAAATGTGCATTTTTCATATGTATTAGATATTATCAAATTACATACCAAGTTGTGCTGGTTATATTGCCATTATCAGGTTTAGAAACTTTTGTTTCTCCACACCCCACCAGAGCTTGGTGTTAGCAACTATTTTCATTTTGTCATTCTTTGATGTGTAAAATAGTATCTTATTGTTTATTTTGTGTTTTTCCAAATATTATAAATCGAAAAGTTGAGTATTTATTTATATGACTCTTGCTCACTAGGATCTTCTGTTACATAGTTTATTCACTTTCCTATTCTGTTGATGATTCTTTAATTTAGAAGTTTCATTACTAGTTCTTTGTCAAGTATTTGTTGTGATTATTTTCTCCCAGTCTGTGCTTTTTTAATTAATTTTTGTTGTACCTTTTATAAAAACATGCATTAACACAGATGAAGTTTTATAAATTTTATTTCAGGTTTTATGACATTGAGTCTTATTTAAAAATTATTTCACTAGTACAAGGTGATATATGTTCTTCTAAAAATTTAAAGCTTAGTTTTTATCATTTAGCTCCTTTGTCCATCAGGGATTTTTCTCATATTTGCTATGAGTTAGGATTTTTTTATTGTTATGTTAATCACCATACATTATATCATTACTTTTTGATGTAGTGGGCCATGATTCATTGTTTGTGTATATCACCCAGTGTTCCATTCAGTACGTGCCCTCTTTAATACCCATCACCAGGCTAACCAATCCGCCCACTACCCTCCCCTCTAGAACCCTCAGTTTGTTTTTCAGAGTCCATCGTCTCTCATGGTTCATCTACCCCTCCGATTTACTCCCCTTCATTCTTCCTCTCCTGTTATCTTTTTATTCTCTCTTTTTTTTTTTAACATATATTGCATTATTTGTTTTGGGGGTACAGATCTGTGATTCAACACTCTTGCACAATTCACAGTGCTCACCATAGGACATATCTTCCCCAATGTCTACCACCCAGCCACCCCATCCCTCCCAACCCCCACCACTCCAGTAACCCTCAGTTGGTTTCCTGAGATTAAGAATTGCTCATATCACTGAGGTCATATGATACACGTCTTTCTCTGATTGACTCATTTCACTCAGCATAACATCCTCCAGTTCCATCCACATCATTGCAAATGGCAAGATCTCATTCCTTTTGATG
>NW_027406508.1:0-1670 GCF_003265705.2 Callorhinus ursinus | reverse complement strand
ATATGATCACCACCCCAAGGAGACTGTATGTTCTTTCAGAACAAGGAGCAACAGACCAAGAGGAGGAGCTGGAGGAGGAGACCGAAACATCCCGCACTGGAACCAGAAAGACAAGCTCCTTCCCCCTGCTGGACCCAGAGCTCTGTATTGACAAAGCTTGCTACTGCATTTGCTGCAAAGGAGAGCCGCTTACAGCCCCTTTATCACGGAGCAGGTGACGAAGCATGGATTTGAGGCTGAGAGCAACAGACCAAGAGCCCCCCCCAACCTTGACTCCCCCCCAGTCTGGCTCGTGCAGCTCTACTGGCCAGAGCTGTGCATGCACGGGAGGGGCCAATCTTTCCCTTCCTCCATGTCCTCTTTTCTTAAGGAAGGTTTCCTGGAAAGAACTAGTGACCCCCTCCTCCCCATTCTTAGTGGCTTCAACCTCGTCTGCCGCCAGCCCCTGTCCATTCTTCCTTTGGGCTGTCTGGTCCCCCAGCCAGTCAGCTCAGCTCTGCCCTGCCCCCGCCTCCCTTCACCCCTGCTCCAATGCATTCTCCACGCCCCTGGGAGACTCGGCGGTGGTCCCTACACCTCACCGTGCTGACGCTCAGGCTGCATCTGCAGGGTGCAGCGTGTTCCTGGGGGTGCCTGGAGGCTGGTGGGTGGGTGGGCTGCTGGGTAGCCTGGTGGAGACCCCAGACACTGTGCCTCGTATGCTCTCCCCCACCTTCCCCTCTCTCCCCTGTGCTTGTCTTTGTCTCCTTCACTTTCTGAGATGTTCAGATAGACGGGAATGAAGCAGCACTCACTCCTGCTGCTCCCCTCGCCATGCTCCCTGCACCTACTCTCAGCCCCTCTCCCCCAGCATGCCATCTAGACTCCTCTGCCCGCCGGTGTTAGATGGGAAACAGACCACACTGTTGGTTGAATGCGGGAAATTTAATATAAAGATGTATTAACTACAACAGGGGAGGTGTTACACAGATGTAAAGAACCCTACAGAACTCCCTAAGGCTAATGGAGAGCATCTGTGGGAGGACAAGCTTGGAAGGGGAACCCGCTCCTAGGCTGGGTTTCTAACAGTGTTGGAGAGGGTGTGACCACAGCCTGCTGGGTGGGGGGATGCTCTCTGCTTGTCCACTGCTGCTGGGCAATGGTGGAGGCGGGCCGAGATTGGCAGGAGAGGTCACAGAGGGCAGTGGGGTGTCAGAAGCCTGCTCCCTGACAGGGCACTTCAAGGACTGGGGCGCTCAGGTTCTACATCAGGAGCGTTGTGACCAGGTGGTCCCCGTGTGCAACCATAGGGCGGGGGCTGGGTGCCAAGCTTTGGGTGTAGGGCTGGAGCCAGCCCCTGGGAGCTGGAGGAGGAGACCGAAACATCCCGCACTGGAACCAGAAAGACAAGCTCCTTCCCCCTGCTGGACCCAGAGCTCTGTATTGACAAAGCTTGCTACTGCATTTGCTGCAAAGGAGAGCCGCTTACAGCCCCTTTATCACGGAGCAGGTGATGAAGCATGGATTTGAGGCTGAGAGCAACAGACCAAGAGCCCCCCCAACCTTGACTCCCCCCCAGTCTGGCTCGTGCAGCTCTACAAACCCTATTCCCCAGCACACACCCTCTGACTTTTCAGTTTGGCTGCTAGGTGTCTTTCTCCAGGTGCTGATCTTTCTGGCCTAAGGAGAAT
>NW_027406507.1:0-1670 GCF_003265705.2 Callorhinus ursinus | reverse complement strand
CATCCTTTCTTGATCAAAACTCTTCAGAGTATAGGGATAGAGGGTATGTACCTCAATATCATAAAAGCCATCTATGAAAAACCCACAGTGAACATCATTCTCAATGGGGAAAAACTGAGAGCTTTCCCCCTAAGGTCAGGAACACGGCAGGGATGTCCACTCTCACCACTGCTATTCAACATAGTATTAGAAGTCCTAGCCACAGCAATCAGACAACAAAAAGAAATCAAAGGCATCCAAGTCGGCAAAGAAGTCAAACTCTCACTGTTTGCAGATGATATGATACTTTATGAGGAAAACCCAAAAGACTCCACCCCAAAACTGCTAGAACTCATACAGGAATTCAGTAAAGTGGCAGAATATAAAATCAATGCACAAAAATCAGTGGCATTCCTATACACCAACAACAAGACAGAAGAGAAATTAAGGAGTCGATCCCATTTACAATGGCACCCAAAACCATAAGATACCTAGGAATAAATCTAACCAAAGAGGCAAAGAATCTGTACTCTGAAAACTATAAAATACTCATGAAAGAAATTGAGGAAGACAGAAAGAAATGGAAAAACGTCCCATGCTCATGGATTGGAAGAACAAATATTGTGAAGATGTCAAAGCTACCTAGAGCAATCTACACATTCAATGCAATCCCTATCAAAATACCATCCACTTTTTTCAAAGAAATGGAACAAATAATCCTAAAATTTGTATGGAACCAGAAAAGACCCCAAATAGCCAGAGGAAGGTTGAAAAAGAAAAGCAACGCTAGCAGCATCACAATTCCGGACTTCACACTCTATTACAAAGCTGTAATCCTCAAGACAGTATGGCACTGGCACAAAAACAGACACATAGATCACTGGAACAGAATAGAGAGCCCAGAAATGGACCCTCAGCTCTATGGTCAACTAATCTTCGACAAAGCAGGAAAGAATGTCCAATGGAAAAAAGACAGTCTCTTCAACAAATGGTCATTGACAACTTTCCTGTATGGATCTGGGTGCTTCTGAGACCCTGGCATCAAATGTAATTCATAGCCCTATAAAGACTTCCTTAGACTTTAATTCTACATCGTCTTCAGCTTCATTTCCCACAAACAACTACTACTTCACTCTGTGTCTCAAAGAGGGAGAATCTGATCAGCCTTGAGCCTAGAAATATGAATAAGATGTTGAATACTCTCCTGTGGCCTTAGGTAGAGCATCCATCCCTGTCCAATCAACTATGATGAGGAAATGCTATATGATATGGAATATAACATGGCCATACATAATCTGCAAAAGCAGTGGGTAGGAACAGTTGGAGTACAGGGTGGGGGGAGGAGGGTAGACAGGAAACAGAGGAAGCAGATTCAAAAGGACATTTTGAGTACAAGGAGGTTTTCAAGAAAGACAGTAAGTTCAATTTTTGGCTTGTTGAAGTTGAGAGAAGCTGGTGAAATTGTCCTTTTGGGAGTTAGATATATTGGAGTCTGCCTTGAATGTGAGCCAAGGCCTTGGATTTGTTCTAAGGATTATGAGGACAGTCACATGTGAGGGTATGATCATATATACTGGCTCTAGAGAAACAAATTACAGAATTAAGACAAACTTGCTCTAATCAACATTAATCATGTTCAGGCAACCAGATTTGGATATACATACTTATGCTTCTGAATATAATGTACTAAA
>NW_027406506.1:0-1671 GCF_003265705.2 Callorhinus ursinus | reverse complement strand
TGACTGTGTCTCCAGGCATTCTGCCCTGTGCTGAAAGCAGATGGGGGCAGGACAGCCTTTTCCCAATGGGTAGGACTCAGTTGTCTATAGAGACAGCCTGCCATCAAGCCAGGGTCCGCCATGGCTGCCCTTAGGAAGGGGGGGGGGCCCTGGCCATGTCAGCTCTGACCCTGTGCCCTTCTGCCCCAGGCTGCTGCTCCTGCTGTCCCGCGGGCTGTGCCAAGTGTGCCCAGCGCTGCATCTGCAAAGGCGCATCGGACAAGTGCAGTTGCTGTGCCTGATGTGGGGGAGCCTGTGCCCGAAGTAAACACAGCCATGTGTACACCCCTGCGGTTTTAAAACATTTTTCATACTACCCTGACCCATTTGCTACATTTCCTGTTTCTATGACGTACCTGAGTTAAAATAAAAATTGTTGAGTTTATTCTGGCTGTTTTCCTTTGTGTGCTTTGGAAATAAGGAACTTGAGACCCATCGTGGCTGGGATGGGTGTTGGACCTGGTACAGAGACCTGGGTTCTGGACTCAAGGATTGCCCCTAAGAAACTGCCTTATGCAAGTCAGGTGATCTCTCCGTTAGTTTTGTTGGCTGAAGATGAAAGTATGAGGATGACTTAAGGGTATGGAGCCAACACATTTACCCTCTCTTCTCCCTGGAAATGTTGATCTAGAACTTCTCAGCTTAAAATTTACTCTCGGGATTCCCTGCCAAACTTAGGTCCTCGCAATGTTAGGCTTCAAAAATACTCCGAGAGGCACCTGGCTGGCCCTTTCGGAGTGTGCAACTCCTGATCGGGTTTTAAGTTAAAGCCCCACATTGGGTGTAGAGATTACTCAAAATCTTAAAAAGTACTCTGGATGAAATCCAATTCCGCACTTTGAAGACTTCTATACAGGGCTTGCTTCTAAAACACTTGAGGGACCACTTTTTACATTCTTCAAATTGTTTGATGACCAATTTTTATTTTATAACACAGACTTAAACTTTGGCAAAATAAATTGCTAGGAAAAAATTTAAAAGGCACAATATGCAAAACCCAGTTTTTTTTTCTTAAGATTTTATTTTTTGACAGTCGGCGAGAGAGGGAACACAAGCAGGGGGAGTCGAGAGGGTGAAGCAGCCCTCCCGCCGAGCAGGGAGCCCAATGCGGGGGCTCAATCCCAACACCCTGAGATCATGACCTGAGCAGAAGGCAGACACTTAACGACTGAGCCACCCAGGTGCCCCAAACCCGTTTTTGATTCAACAAATTTCAATACGTATATGAGGAACAAAAATTTAATTGCGAAGTATGCATTTATTGAGGGTGTGCATTGAGCACTAGAAACAATTCACAAGGTGTGTGGACCACCTTGAGTAGCACTGTCCTCAACATCTCCACAGGGGGTCCGTTGGGTTTGGCTCCTGCTCAGCCATTTCCCAAGAAGGAGGGTACCTGGAAACTGGTTCCAGCTGAAATATTTCACGGCTGCCTGTGCACAGTGATGGCCGATTCTGCGCTTTGGAGGGCGAGGTGGTGTTTATTAGGCAGGAGTGAGGCCCTGAGTGACTTGTAATTAATGCCAACGGTCAGTCCCCTCGGCTATTTGTGGAGGGAAATGCTACTTGATGTTTGATCAGAGGGAAAAGGGAGTCATGGGGTCTGGAGTCAGGACCCTGCTTGCCGGCAGG
>NW_027406505.1:302-1671 GCF_003265705.2 Callorhinus ursinus | reverse complement strand
TTTCTCCCCAAGTAGTGACATCCCACATTTTATGTTAGTTATACATTGTTTAGTTAGTTCAAAATAATTTCTAATTTCCCCTTTGATTTCATATTTGATGCATCAATTACTGAGAAGCATGTCATTTAGTTACCAAAGAGTTGGGAATATTTCTGTTATTGAGTTCAATTTAAATTCAAATTTATGGTCAGGGTCAATTTTTTAATTGGTTGATTCATTTTAAACCTTCTGAGACTTGTTTTATGGCCTAGGATGTATTCTATCTTCATCAATGTTCTTGGTATACCTGAAAAAGATGTATGTTCTTCTGTTTGTGGTGGAATATTCTATAAATGGCAATTAGTTCAGGACAGTTGATAGTGTTCACATTTTCTATATCATTACCGATCTTCTGTACATTTGTTCTATAAATTATTGAGAAAGGTTATTGAAGTCTCTGAATATAATTGTAAATTTGTCTACTTCTTGTAGATTATATATATTTTATCAGTTATATTGATAAAATAATTCACATACCATACAGTTTACCTGTTTAAACTGTGTAATTCAATGGCTTTCAGTAGATGCAGAGAGTTCTGCAACCATCACCACAACCAGTTTTAGAACATTCTTATTCCCCAGGGCACCTGAGTGGCTCAGTCGTTAAGCGTCTGCCTTCGGCTCAGATCATGATCGCGGGGTCCTGGGACCGCGGCCCACATCGGGCTCCCTGCTTGTCAGGAAGCCTGCTTCTCCCTCTCTCACTCCCCCAGCTTGTATTCCCTCTCTCGCTGTCTCTCTCTCTGTCAAATAAATAAATAAATTCTTTAAAAAAAAACATTCTTATTCCGCTACATTCCTCTACATCCCCACCCCTTAGCTGCTAGGAACGTAAAATAGTGCATTCCCTCTGGAAATAGCCAGCTTCTCAAAAATTAAACATAGAATTATCATATTACCCAGGAATGTCACTCTTAGGTACATATCCAGAAGACTTGAAAACAGGAACCCAAAGATATTTGGAGACCAGTGTTCATAGCAGCACTATTCACAATAGCCAAAAAGGGGAAACAACCCAAGTGTCCATCAACAGATGAATGAGTAAACATGCTGTAGATACATTCAATGGAATATTATTCAGCCATGAAAAGGAATGGAGTTCTGATACATGGTACTATATTAACGATCCTTGAAAATATTTTAAGTGAAATAGGCCAGATAAAAAAGGACAAATATTGTATGATTCCACTTACATGAGGTATCTAGAATAGGAAATTCATAGGGACAGAAAGTAGAATAGAGCTTACCAGTGCACAGAGGAGGGCAGAATGGGGAGCTATTGCTTAATAGTTAGAGTTTCTGTTTGGAATCATGAAAAAGTTCTGGAATT
>NW_027406505.1:0-202 GCF_003265705.2 Callorhinus ursinus | reverse complement strand
GCAAATACAAAAGAATGCAGGAATGGAGAGAAGATGGGACAGAAAAATAGAAGACAGGTTTGTCATAGGTGCCGCCCCCTGCATTGTGTGCCTACCCACGCGACTGGCCAAGTTCTGCTGATGGGGCCAGGCTGCTGCGGATGTGGGTCAGGCACGCTGATCCAAGTAGCTAGGCATCTGCACAGTTAACTTTCCTGAACAG
>NW_027406504.1:0-1671 GCF_003265705.2 Callorhinus ursinus | reverse complement strand
GGACACCGGAACCCAGACCCTGTCTTCTCCCAGCGCCCTGGCAAACCCCTGGGGCCCTTGGGGACCCCTGACCATCAGCCTGGCATGTCTCCCCTCCCCATGCTCTGGATCTGGGTCCTTGCCTACAGTCCTGATGCCCTGCCCCATGGCCCAGCCATCTCCAACCTCTTTCTTCTTGCCCCCTCTTGTCACCCACCTCGCTCCCTGCGTGTCCTCCCCTTCTGACCCCCAGCTGGGCAGTCAGAGTGGTATTTGTGGGTGGGTGGGTGTGCAGGTGCACATGCCTCTACGTGCCTGGGGATGCCAAGATCATGCCCCCACATGGACGGGGGGGTAACTATCCCCGAGGATCTGAAGAGCTCTCACCCCCAAAGCGAACCTCATGGGATCGTTGGGGCTGGTCTGGTACTGGAGAGCAGCCCTGTTCCTTGGGCTCTGCACCCCTCATTTGTCTTGGGTCAGTCCCTGCCTCTCTTGACACAGGTTCCCAACTGTCCCTGAGGGTTGGACATGGAAACGCTTGAACGTGGCCGCTCCTCCAGTGGTAGGTGGGGAACAGGTGCACCAGGCACACAGGCCTCCCCACCGAGTGGACCAGACAGCTGTGTCATGGCCAGGTGTGCAAAGGGGACCTGCACACAGCACCTGTACAGGGAACCAGCCCTGCGGTAAATGTACACGAGACCCATGGCTCTGCACCTGACTGGGCCCCAACATTCCCTTACCACAGCCAACTGCTCTGTGGCCCCAAAGTCCGCTGGGCCCCGCAACGATGCCCACCCTGGGCGGCAGGCCTTAGGGTGCAAGGCCAGGTGGATAGGACATCTGGGGACGCACAGGTCATTGAATACCCCCCACCCAGCTGGCCTGGAATGCAGACTCCCTCTCAGGGTCCAGCTAAGTGCAGGGGCGGGCCAGTGGACCTGGAGGCATCAGTGGAGGCCGACTCAGGACAGGGAGATCAGTCCAACCCATCCCCTTCTCCTCTCCTCCTTCTGCCTTGTCTTCCTGGCAGGACCCAGGGCAGAGGTCCAGCCTGTCCCTGGCTGCAGCCCTAGCTGGAGTCAGAGGGGCGGGATGGAACCCAGGGAGGAGGGGCCGACCAGCAGGATGCCCGATTGTGAAGGGGGTCATTACTGTAATGAGGGACCCCGTGGGCATTCAGGGATTTCAGCCCTTTTTAGACATGAGCAGTGGCCCCAGGACTTGGCCCCTGCCCCATCCTTCACTGTCCACAAGGCCCTGAATCCTCCTCAGCCCAGTCCTTGTCCACAGCCAGTCCTCCCTCCAGCCCCAGGAACTCCAGGGGCTCCGGGGGCTGCAAAATCATCACAAGCTGGAACCGAGCCATACATATGGGGCCTGGTTCCGGGTCTTGCAGCCCCACAGTGAGGAGAGGTGAGGCCAGGCAGGAGCGGGGAGAGGGCAGAGTGGACTCTCCCTGGGGGCCATGGCTCCCTGCTCAGTGCAGACCTTGTTGGGTCCTGGCCCCTAAGGCACCCAGATTCCAGCTCTCAGGCAGGCTCTGGGAGGGAGACCAGAGTGTGGCTCCTGCTAGGTCTGACGTGTCACTCTGTCCTGTAGATACAGACTGTCCCACCAGCTGGACTCCTCCTCCTAGTCAGCCAGCTCACCTTCAGCGTCAAGAACAGGCCATCATGAAGGTCAGGG
>NW_027406503.1:0-1671 GCF_003265705.2 Callorhinus ursinus | reverse complement strand
CCCCCTTTTATTTCTGTAGTCTTTCTTCTTTTTTGTGTTTCTTTATGAGAGATGATGGACTCTGAAAAACAAACTGAGGGTTCTAGAGGGGAGGGGGGTGGGGGGATGGGTTAGCCTGGCAATGGGTATTAAAGAGGGCACGTTCTGCGTGGAACACTGGGTGTTATGCACAAACAATGAATCATGGAACACTACATCAAAAACTAATGATGTAATGTATGATGATTAACATAACAATAATAAATAAATAAATAAATAAATAAATAAAAGGAGTGGGGGAGGGGTGCCTGAGGTGGCACAGTCAGTTAAGCATCCGACTCTTGGTTTCAGCTCAGGTTTTGATCTCAGGGTCATGAGATTGAGCCCCATATCGGGCTCCAAGCTCAGTGCAGAGTCGGCTTGAGATTTTCTCTCCCTCCCCTTCTGTCACTCCCACTCATGCTCTCTCTCTCTCTTTCTAAAATAAATAAATCTTTTTAAAAAGAGAGAGCGATCTAAGAATATAAAGAGAGAATGGAAGTAAAAGGGGCAAGACAAGAAGTGTTAACCAAACATTCACCCACACGGAGCTAGTATAACATAAATGGAACTGGAAGCAAAAAGCATTATTAAAGATAAAGATAGGGGCGCCTGGGTGGCTCAGTTGGTTGAGCGACTGCCTTCAGCTCAGGTCATGGTCCTGGAGTCCCAGGATCGAATCCTACATCCCACTCCCTGCTCAGCGGGGAGTCTGCTTCTCCCTCTGACCCTCCCCCTCTTCTGTGCTCTCTCTCTCATTCTCTCTCTCAAATAAACAATCTTTGAAAAAAATTAAATTAAAAAATAAAGATAGTCATTGCTTAACAATTCAGAAAAAATCATGATCTCAAAAACACCTATTAACATAACCTCAAAATATATAATCTGTATACTTTTTTCCCCCAAAAGCTTTAATTCTGAAGTTGTCTCCCAAATGAAGCCCACCATCTGCTCATTTTTCCATTATTGCCCTGCTTCCTGTCTTAAAGTCTACTGTGACATACTGAAAAATATTCCAAGTTTTACTGTATGTAACTTTAAGTGAAATTATGAAATCATAATCATTCCTCCAGGCAAAAGAAAAATGTCTTTAAGGCAACTCACATCAAGAATGATCAGGGATGGGGCGCCTGGGTGGCTCAGTCGTTAAGCGTCTGCCTTCGGCTCAGGTCATGATCCCAGGGTCCTGGGATCGAGCCCCGCATCGGGCTCCCTGCTTAGCGGGAAGCCTGCTTCTCCCTCTCTCACTCCCCCTGCTTTGTTTCCTCTCTTGCTATGTCTATCTCTGTCAAATAAATAAATAAAATTAAAAAAAAAAGAATGATCAGGGATATCCCACGTTTAGACCTGAGGTTTTGAGTTTATAATTTAACATCAGCCTGAAGTAAAAACACCCAACTCAGTGGTTCACTTGCTTTCAATCTCCTCCCTCTCCAGACTCAAAGACACTGCCTGAATTAGACTTCCATTTTATCAAGAGCTACACAGAACACTGTGCTTGGGGCTCTCACAGCCTCCTGGTGACTTCAAGACCAGCAGGGATCATCCCAAAGAGAGTGTTCTGACTTCAGCATCTGGAGAGGTCATCTACAGAAAGAAGGTCAGACATAAAGAAACACAAAAAAGAAGAAAGACTACAGAAATAAAAGGGGG
>NW_027406502.1:0-1671 GCF_003265705.2 Callorhinus ursinus | reverse complement strand
ATATTTTCAGAGTGTGGCCTGTGAGATGTTCAACATGGAAATGATAGCGGCGCCTGAGACGTTGCTGGGGAATCGTGGGCTCCTTTGAGCTATCCACAGGATCCAGTGCCCAGGCAATGAGGGGAATGTGTTGAACTTTCAAGTGAGAGATGGCACAAGGAAGAATTTCTAAACAAAATGCTGTGTGTGTGTAGGGGGGAAATAGGCAGTGTATATGCATGTAGGAATAATGAGCAGACAAAAGAGGGGAAATGTAAACATTGGCACCTATGTAGAGATCACACAAACTGTCAGCTCTTGAGCAGTATAGTTGCACTCTCCATGTGGCCCTCAGGATTTCCTGAGTGTGAGTGGGGTTGCTGTCTTGAGTGTGGCAACGTGTTTGTCAGTGTCCTGGACCTCAGGACCGCAGGGCGGGAATGGATTCTACACACAAACCTCACCTTGTCTGCATAACCTATTCATCCAGGATAATTGTCCCAAGGATTATTGGCTGGTTGGTGAGAGGTCCCATGTGCCCTGGATGAGAAAGCTCTGCAGAGAGAGGTTCCTGTTATAGGAGTTGTGAAACGCCCTTATGGTATATGGAGGCAGACTCTCTGGAAGCCTCTCCTTTGGGACAAGAGCCAGTGACCCTGCTTCAAGCCGGCCTTCATGGGCCAGTACTCTGACAAATTTTATCCCTGAACACAAGGGAACCTCAATGTGCTCATTCCTGAAAACACTTTTTCCCATGTAGCAAATGGAGGAGATGGAGAGCCAAATCTGAATGTGAGTGTTGTTGATGAGGATTCCTGGCTGCCCATGCCTTCCTCTAGACCCATAAGAGATTTGCTTGTAAACTTACCTATCATGTGGATGTGAGGCCAGGTGGGCAATGTAGGGTCTGAACAGCAAGGAGAGCTGAGCGCCTGCCATTTAAGCTTATCAAAGGGAGATGGACTCCAGGCCAGGTGTCCATAATTTCCCTGGGTATTCACCTAGTTTCCAAAGGCCAGGTGAAAGTTATGGACAGAGTTCCCCTGAGATTCAGACCAAGAGTCCTGGCCTTCTCCGAGAGTGATCCCAGGTGGGGTTAGGGGGGAAAGAGAACTGACATCTATCCCTGTGCCTGCCCTGGGTTCCCTCAAAGTGAGCCTCTCGCCCTCAGATCACTTTGGCCTGGGAATGAGGGATCAAGAACAGGACACACATGTCTGCAAGACATCCTCTTGGGCCTTGAAGGCCCCTCCCAGTCTTGGTGAGAGTCAACTTCAGGCACTGCCTGGGGACCACCTGCACTGTAGGGACAGAGAAATCCATAAAAACAACTCAGAGCCACACCAATGGTCAATTACCCTACCAGCTCCAAACAGGAATTGGCACTTGGAACACCTTGGGGGATTTATGCTTTCCTGAGAGGCACTTTGTTGAGGATGCTTCCCCCAGAAAAGGTGTAGGGCACCCTCTGTGCAGCCCTCTGCTCACGCCCCTCCTCAAGCTACAAGCCACCACTTGGACAAGGCCAGCATGAAACAGACATTGGAGAGCCACCAACCACCTGGTCAATGTTGCAACCCTGAGGCTTCCAGTAGATGCGTTCCCTCTCTTTCTGTAGACGCTCTTTCTTTGACCTAAAGCCACTGGTTTCCCTGTCACTGAAACACAACTGCACACCAGCAAACCCTCAGA
>NW_027406501.1:0-1672 GCF_003265705.2 Callorhinus ursinus | reverse complement strand
CTGCTCCTATCATGAAGAAGCTGAGATTTGGGCCATGCCCAAGAATCACCAGGGCACCCAGAACTCATGACATGCTGTCCTCGGAGGCCATGTGAGACCCAAGGCTGCTGGGCTGTCCCTGGAGGACCTGTGGGACCCTCAGCTGCTGGGATGGCCCTGGTAATGAAGAAGCTGAGATTCAGGCTTTGCCCAAAAATCACCAGGACACACAGAACTCATGAGGGGCTGGCCCCATAGGATCTGTGGGACTCATGGCTGCTGGGCTGGCTCTGGTCATGAAGAATCTAAGATTCTGTCCATGCCCAAGGATCACAAGGACACCCAGAACTCAAGAGGGCCTGCGCCCGGAGGCCATGCGGGACCTGAGGCTGCAGGGCTGTCCCCCCATCATTCCCTGGGTCATGAAGAAGCTGAGATCATGGCTGTGCCCAAGAATCACCAGGACACCAAGAACTCATGAGGGGATGTCCCTGGAGGCCATGAGGGACCTGAGGCTGCAGGCCTGTCCCCTGGAGGACTCCCAGCACCCGCAGCTGCTGGGCTGGCCCCAGAGAACCTGCGGGACCCGAGGCTGCTGGGCTGGCCCCCTATCATTCCCTGCGTCATGAAGACGCTGACATTTGGGCCGTGCCCAAGAATCACTAGGATACCCGGAACTCATGAGGGTCTGCCCCCGTCTCCATCAGGGGGTGCTGGCTTGAGCAAAGCCATCAGAGCAGGTTCCTACTTCTGTGCCCTTGAGCGAAACTGTGGAGCGAGCACTGCTTGCACAGGCACACCAGCACCCCGGCCACCACTGCGCACAGGAGGCCTGCCTGGGGGCATAAGTTCCTCTCTTTGGGGTCACCACATTTTGATCACTTCTGGGCCATTTGCAGCTTTGAACGGCTCTAGTTTTATGTTGGATGTTTTTCTGTGTCAATGCTGAACAACCATCTTTAAAAAGAACAATTGAGGGAAAAGGTTTTCTCCCTGGTTCTAAAAGACACCATACTGGTGGGACTGGGAGCAGCGCTGTAGCAGCCATGGAGCCAGAATGGGCCCTGGCCAGGTCTTCCCTCCCAGTCCTTACACCTCACCATGGCCATGGGCCTTCAGGTTCAGGGGTGCACTGAGCTACCTCTCAGACCCACAGTCCACTGACCACCAGAGGCCTTGGCCATGGGCACTAGCTTGGCCTCCAGGAGCATGGAGCCCTCTGGGTTATTTATGGTTCCTGCCTTGGTTTTAAATGGCTATTTTTGCACTGGTGTTTGTGAAATGTGGGCACTCGCTCTGTCTAGATGCGCGTCCCCATGGGATTCCTCAGTGCCCACCCGTGGGTTTGCACTTGTGCACTCTCTCTGGACCATCTGCTTGCACTGTATCTTAACAAGCATTTACTGAGTGCCTACTGTGACCTCAGTCACCAACAAGGGGCAGAGCGTGAGAGCGAGAAGTAAGATACAGGCTCCCTGCTCCTGGGCCCTCCAGGGACTCACGATGGTCCCATCCTCCTGACTCATTATTTTCCTATTGGTATAATGGACATACAACTGATACTGTGAAGCACATTTCAAAATACAATTAAGTGGCAATAAGTACATTCACTGTTCTGCACCTGCCACCTCCATCCATTGCCATATTTTCATCATCCCAAAATGAACTTTTACCCACGAGACCCTAACCCCCC
>NW_027406500.1:0-1663 GCF_003265705.2 Callorhinus ursinus | reverse complement strand
TGATAAAGGGAAAAACTGAGGGAACAGATTAAAGAAGGGGCTGGAAATGGGAGTTGACTTTGCTGCTGCAGTTGCCACCCTAGGCCTCTGCAGACATTGGTAATCAAAAGGATCGGTTTTTAAAAAGCCTTGTGGGAACCTGGAGTGAAGGCTTTGTGTCTACGTTAGGGAGCCTATAGTAGTGTGCGACCCTCCAAGGATCATCATCTCATTAAAGAGAGGGAACAAGGAAATACATTTGTCTTGGCCTAGTCTTTACAGAGGGAAAATTTGCAAAGGATTCTCAACCAGAGGCTCACCCTCACTCAGGTTTGCTATTCCAACTTGTACTGTCTGTGTGGTCTGGCAGTTTCCAGTTTTTGAAAGTTGTTTTGAATGGTCCCATGCCTCAGGGTTCCTAGCAGAAGCAAATGCAGACGCTCCCTGAAGGAATACACTCTCAGTCCTGGCCTCCTAGGAATCCCAAAGAGAAAGCTCTACCATAAGCTCACAAAACACAATTACAAAAGATAAGTAAACAAGTAACCATGAATGTGAGCAGAAATTATAAACAGCAGAATTAGAATCCCAAGACCTTCAGATCATGGGATTATGAGGATAAATTCAAAAGTTAAAAGAAGTTAAAGTTAAATACTAAAAAGAACAAAAAATATGAGCACAAAACAAAAATGCCATCAAAGGAGAGAGTAGATTGTTTTTTTAAAAAGAACCACATACAACTTTTAGAAACAGTGGGTGGGTTACACAGGAATAAATGCAGTAACTATAATGCAGGGTAATATCTGAAGAAATTACCTGGAGTATAGCACAGAGAGACAATACGATAAAAAATATAAGAAATTGTAAGACAAAAAGAGAATTAGGTGGTCTAACATAATCCTCATCAGATTTCCAGAGGGAAATTAGAATAGGGAGAGAAGAGACTGTGTTCAAAGAGATTGTCTTTTGACAATCCTTTATTAGGATGAAAATTTCTCAGATTTCATGAATGATATGAGTCCTTAGGTTTAGGAAGCATGGTGGATCCAAAGTACATTTGAGAACAAATGAGAAACCCACATTTCACTAAATCACACTGAAACTGTATGACACCACATCAGCTGTAAAAATATTACAGAGAGCAGAGAGCAAAGAAAGATCACCTGTCATGCCCTAAAAATTACATAACTGATTTGATTTCTAATTTCCCCACCTGTTGTCTGCTTTATTTGCTTTCTTTCAGTGATTTCTTTTGGATTTATTGAGTTTTTGTTTTGTTTTGTTTTTCATTTAATCACCCCTTTCCCTGCCCAAAGCTTTGTAGTTTATGTCTGTTCCTGTTGATTCTTACTCATCTAGTTGCTTTTTATGCTTATCTTTGTTTACTGATTATATTCTTTGGAAATTTAAGAATAATGTGAGGGCTAGGATGAAGGTGCCTTCTCTGTTTGTTTGCTTCTGCCAGGTTCTTGGTGGCACAATCATTCTGGGACCATTTTAATTCAASTTCAGCATTTGGTATGTTTTAGTCCGTCCAAATGATGCGAACCTATGCTGCAAGTTCATCTTTACTGTGAGGCTAGCTCATTTTTTAGCAGATCTCTTCAGTACAAAAGTGGCTTTGACTGCTGGATTACTCCTCTGGGTTACTGTTTTCTTTTAGATTTTGGTGATTTTATTCCTT
>NW_027406499.1:0-1616 GCF_003265705.2 Callorhinus ursinus | reverse complement strand
CCCCCCAACTGCCCAAACACAGCCCCAATCTGTCCTCCCCCTCCATCTCCATGATGACCACCCCAGTGCCAGCCCCCAGGGCTCTGTGAAGACCCTGTGAGCCTCCTCCCAGAATCCAGCCCTGTCTCCCCCTCCCCTCGTTCCCTTGTCCCCAAAGCCATGCAGATCTGTGCAGAACACACATCACACCAGTGCCCAGCCACCACCCCCTGTCTCTAGGTCTACACCTGCCCCGGGCGTCTCTACCCTATACTAGGGAGAGCTCTGGGCAGCGGCCCTGCTGCCTGCCCCCTTCCCTGTCACCTGTGCCCTGTTTCCCCAGCCCCGGCAGCACAGCCCTGCCTCGGCCTTTATACTCCTGTGCTCCCTGCCTGGAACATTCTGCCCCCTGCTCTCCCAGACTACCTCCTGCAACCTTCATCTCAGCCTGAATGTCCCCCCTGTTTGTGGCCCCTGACCCTGGTAGTCGTCACCTTATCGGAATTCTCAGCAGAGCAGAGATTGCTATTCCTTGTCCCCTTGTTCTTGATTCCCTGGCCTTGCCCCCCACTCAGACAGAAGCCCTGCGGGTCCTTGGACCTCACCACACGCCGCAGGACAGTGGTTAAGACATCATAGAAGCTGCAGAGATACTCACT
Source organism: Callorhinus ursinus (assembly GCF_003265705.2). Lineage (NCBI taxonomy): Eukaryota > Metazoa > Chordata > Mammalia > Carnivora > Otariidae > Callorhinus > Callorhinus ursinus. Next base: position 978 of record NW_027406499.1, on the reverse strand, counting down.
ACATATGTGGTTGTGAATGAAGGCAAATAATACCCACAGGCACACTTCAGATCAAATACAATCATGAGTGTACGTCCTTCTCCACATTGCTCCTGGACCCTTTTCTGCCTGCCCTGTGCCTGAGGCGGACTCTCCTGTCTGCTCTTCAGGCCCTCTGGGGGCTGCCCTGCACCAGCAGTCCATGGGGGCCTGGAGGGCAGAGGGGGGCACTTTGCCCCATTCCCGGGACTGCCCCCCACTGGGCTCAGCAGATGCCACCTCCCTGGCCTCCCTGCAGGCCCAGGGGTGGGACCGCCTCCCCCTGTGGATGGAGGCTGGGAGCCCCCTCCTTGGTCCTGCCCTTCTCCCCTCCTGCAGCTGGGGACTGTCCCCTGGCCTCCTCCTCCGCCGCACCCCGTGTGGGAGAAGCGCTCCTGCCTGGGATCTTCCTTGGTCCATCGGGACACTCTGCTCTCTGTGCAGAACATCAAGGAGACTTTCCTCTCTTTACACATTGCACACACACGTTTTTTTCCTTTCAGTAATTTATTTATCTACAAGCAATTAATAAAATTGTCAATTCTGTTTTTACATCTTCAGGTACTCACAAAGCAACTACAATAGTCTAGATTCTGCATCCTGGGGTGTGTGTGTGTGCCCGTGCCCACGTGCATGGGAGTGTATGCTTGTCATCGGGAGAAAACTTTGTATTTTGACAGCTTAAAATTCATAAGTGTTAAACAATAAACAATATCTTAAACAAAACAAAGACAAAAAAATTACAGAACAAAGAAGAAATGGTTGCAGATTCTTAAGTTTTCCTATCTATAAATTTAAGACTAAACTAATCCTATGAATTTGGGACTAAAATATGAAGGACTAAAATATGAGTTGAGGACTAAAATTTGAATTTAGGACTCAAATATGAGTTAGGGCTAAAATTTAATTTAGGACTACACTAACTATTTTATACAGTTTGAGTGGGATGTTGTTTTGTTT
>NW_027406498.1:0-1673 GCF_003265705.2 Callorhinus ursinus | reverse complement strand
TGTGGATTTTGAGCACCACGTCTTCAGAAAACTTTCCATCAATCTGGCAACAGGAGTCAGACATGAAATGGAAAAGATAGAAGGACATAATAGTTGCTGAGTGCCCAGAATGCAAGCTTCAGTGGGTCAGGCTACTGATATAGGACTTTTCTGTGAACCTGGTAACAATTTTAGAGCGGCCATGTTCCTGTTTATTCCTGTTTTACAGATGAGGAAAGTGACATCAGTTGGGTTTACCTTAGCATGTAGCAGCCACATAACACGTTGAAGAAAGGAGGCTATAGAGCCTAGTGGGCCTGGGTACACATCATAGCTCCACCTCCTCTTAGCTATGTGACATTGAGTCATTCCTGAGCCTCTCTGATTCTCAATCACCTCATCTACAGCAGGGAGAGAGCAATGCCTACCTCATTAATGTTTTTGAAAGTCGAAATGTCAGCACAAACCTAAGACGCTTAGCAATGTTTCTAGTACACAGTAAACATTCAAGAAATATTGTCTCTTAATTTTAGTGTTATTTATATTATTGCCAAAAATCCTGGCTACAAATGAGTGTGCATAGATTCAAAGCTAAATCCTTCTGGATCGAAAATGAAAAGAATTACAACCATAACCATGCTTAGAAAAAAACTGGGCAGGGGCGCCTGGGTGGCTCAGTCCTTAAGCCTCTGCCTTCGGCTCAGGTCATGGTCCCAGCCTCCTGGGATCGAGCCCCGCATTGGACTCCCTGCTCAGCGGGAAGATTGCTTCTCCCTCTCCCACTCCCCCTGCTTGTGTTCCCTGTCTCACTGTGTCTCTCTCTGTCAAATAAATGAAATCTTAAAAAAAAAGAAAAGAAAAAAAACTGGGCATACTCATTTCTTCAGGCTTCTTGTCTTTCTTAAGTATTGCCAGCCATGGTGCTGGGCACTGGAAACAGAATAAGGAAGATCATTCCCTTGAGCTGAGAAAAAGCTAGGAAATAAAGTAAATTGTATTATTTTTCCCCATATTTTCACCTTCCTTTCCTGGCCATGGTCCTCCCAATGGACCACATTTCCTTTTTATTTGAATGTCCGTGGCTGTATGACAATTTGGCCAAAGGAATGTGAATGTTCTTGTTGCAAACCGACTTTAAATGGCCAAAGTTTGGAGCCAACTTTTGCCAAAAGGGTTAAGCGTTCTTGGGTCAGAAGAGGGCTATGTCCAGGTGTGGACATCTATGTGTGTAGATGCTCTGCTTCCGTTTTCCATTCTACCAGACTGGCACACACCTCAGGGGCTGGTCGTGAGGTCTAGAGGAGTCAGTGTGTATGAGCAATGTTGCCTAGGATGGGCAGGTTGTGCTGACTGTCAGCTCCCTAGGGTTCATGGCCACTGTCTCAGAGCCATGGAGAACCCTGCCCACCATCTGGAGAATGCAGTGATTAGTGTGGTGTCATGGTGGTGATCTGTGCATCACAAACATCCTGAAACTCTTCTTTTGCATCCCAACACAACTATTTATTAAACATAATAAGCATCCTGAAGCTTATGCAACCACCTCTCTTGGAGGTGTCCCACATAACAGCCCAGCTTCCCTTCTATGTCCTTCTGGGCTGGGAATGTGTGGTGACCTCTCCATTTGAACATGTGGCCTGGAAGGCCAAACCTTCCAGGAAGCCCTGATTTTGGCCAAGGAAGTTTTGAAATCC
>NW_027406497.1:0-1673 GCF_003265705.2 Callorhinus ursinus | reverse complement strand
AGTCGGGGCACGGCTCCCCCAGCAGGGACCCAACAAGCAGCAGATCCGGGGAGACTCCCCTTCCTTCCCGGGGAGGAGCGGCGCGGGAACGCACTGCAGGGATCTGCTGGGTTTGGAGACTCCACGCGGGGTCGGGTGCCAGAAATAGCAACGCTCGATCACAGGCCTGGTGAGCACGGAGTGCAGCCGGAGACCGGGGACACAGGAGTGACTGCTTTTCTCTGGGGACACACTGAGGAGCGGGGCCCCGAGTTCTCAGCTCCTCCGGGTGGAGATTGGGAGGCCACCATTTCTGCCCTGGTCCTCCAAAGCTGTACTGAGAGCTTGCAGGGAACAAAAGCACCTGAGAGCAAACCAGAGCAGCTTCCTTAGCCCGGACCGACAAGGGCGGGGCAATTCCGCCTCCGGCAAAGACATTTGGAAACCACAGCAACAGGCCCCTCCCCCAGAAGATCAGCACAAACAGCCAGCAAGCCAAGACCAAGTTGATCGATCAAGGAGAATGGGAGAACTCCAGCGCTAGGGGAATACTGCACATAGATTCATGGCTTTTTTTTTTTTTTTTTTACCATGATCCATTATTTCATCAAAGTTAATTTTTGTTGACTGTTTTTTTTATTTTTCTTTTTCCCTCTTTCAACCAACATCTTATCAATCCCTTTTTAAAAAAAAAAAAAAACATTTTTTATTTTTCATTTTTAGAGTCATATTTTATCCCTTCATAGTAGTTACCTTTATTTTTGGCATATATATATAAGTTGTTCTCTCTTTAAAATTTTGGGGTACAGTTTCTTCTAACAGATCAAAATATACCCTAAATCACTAGTGTATGGCTTTGTTCTAGTCTCCTGCCTGATCACATTCTCTCCCTTTTTCCTTTTTTTTTTTCTTAAATCTTCTTTCTTTTTTCAAACAACTTATCTTACCAAGTCCTTTTATAAAATCTTTTATAATTTTCATCTTTACAGTCATCTTCCATCCCTTCATTGTATCAACCCTTATTTTGTACATATATGTCTTTCTTCCTTTAAAATTTTAGGAGGCACTTTTTTCTAACAGACCAAAATACACCCAAAATCTAGTGTGTGGCACTGATCGATGCACTAGCCTGATCATATTTGATCACATTCTGCTTTTTTTGTATTGTTCTGTTTTTGTTTTTATCCTTTTTTTTTCCTTTTTTTTTTCTCTTTCTTTTTTCTTTCTTTCCCTTTCTTTTCCCCTGGTTTCAGGTCTTTTCTGATTTGTATACAGTATATTTGCTGGGGACGTTGTAAACCTGTTAGCATTTTGTTCTCTCATTCATCTGTTCTCCTCTGGACAAAATGACAAGACGAAAAAAATCACCTCAGCAAAAAGAACAAGAGGTAGTACCGTCAGCCAGGGACCTACTCAATACGGACATTAGTACGATGTCGGACCTAGAGTTCAGAATCATGACTTTAACGATACTAGCTGGGCTTGAAATAAGCGTGGAAGTTATTAGAGAAACCCTTTCTGGAGAAATAAAAGAACTAAAATCTAACCAAATCGAAATCAAAAAGGCTATTGATGAGGTGCAATCCAAAATGGCGGCACTAACTGCTAGGATAAATGAGGCAGAAGAGAGAATCAGCGATATAGAAGACCAAATGATGGAAAATAAAGAGGCTGAGAAAAAGAGAGAGAAACAA
>NW_027406496.1:0-1673 GCF_003265705.2 Callorhinus ursinus | reverse complement strand
AGGAATTCCACCACAGAAATATTATTTATAATTCCTAAAGTACCAGGCTGTAGTGTTTTCTCACACACACAAAACGATCAGCAATATCTTTTTCTCAGTCCCTGGTAGTCCCCTGGGGACCTGGGGTCTTTGGGTCCGGATGGGATGCGGGGCAGGAAGGAGGGGGCTGCATGGTCCCCCCCACCCTGTGCTTCCAGGCACCTGAAATCCCCACAGGTATGGGTCTTGTGTCTGCAGAGAGAAAATAAATTGAGAGTTTTTTATTTTTTAGATTTTATTTATTTGAGAGAGAGAGACACAGTGAGAGAAGAAACAGAGGCAGGGGGAGTGGGAGAGGGAGAAGCAGGCTTCCCGCGGAGCAGGGAGCCCGATGCGGGGCTCAGTCGAAGGACTCGGGGACCATGACCTGAGCCGAAGGCAGACGCTCAACGACTGAGCCCCCCAGGCACCCCGACAGATTTCTTGTTACTCAACCAGACCTGGACGACCGAGTCAGGAAAGTGTTAATAGTTTTGCTCTCACATGAGTCTTTCTGGCCAAAATAAATTCTTTCCCAGTAAAAATCTTTGAGATCCTTACCTCTAAAGGCAGGATCAGGAAACTGGGGGTTTATAAAGAGGATCCCCATGGAGAAACATCCCTCGGTGGTGAGGGACAGGGGTCCCATAGTTTCATTTTTGGTCCTGGGCTGAGGCCGATGCTCAGGAATCCCAGGGGGAGTCTCTGTCCCCAGGGCATCTCAGCCCCCATCACCTCTGGGTTCCAGTCAGTGCCTGAGGCTGATCGGTACCTTGATTCTGGGACCCGAGCCTCAGTGCTGCTGATTGGAGCTCAAGGCCCATGGGGGACATGAGACCCACCCTCCCTGTGCTCTCAGTCCCGGGCTGTCCGTCCCTCAGTCACCGCCATTGACACCTCCAGCCAGGCTGCACTCTGATGGAAACTCTTGTGTCCCAACCCAGGGCCACGGGGCCTGTGGACTCAGAGACACCTTCCCCCTTATCTCCACCTGGCCACCACTCACATGTGGGACCTTTGACAGAAACATCTGGGTCCAGTTGGCTTTGGGTAGTAGTCATGGGTGGCTGAATGAATAAAGGTTCCATCCTGAACATGCAGGACACAGTGTAGGGACTAGAGCTGTTCTCACCCCGGAGAGTGGTCTGACCCCAAATCCCTCCGTCCTGGAAGCTCTGTCTGTGTTTGGTAATTCTGTCAGCAGGATGGTTCTGAGTTCATAAGAGCAGGCCCCTAAGGGGTTTCACTGGGCACCACGTTGACCTTTCCTACCTGGGAGACCAGACACATGGTACAAATAAGTGATTTCAGAGAAACACTAAAAACTCATAATCTCCTGAGAAGAGAAGGCATTTCTGTACCACTGTTTTCCACCCAGATTCTCTCTGCACTAAGCACAGATTTGGGGAAAGTACACTCCTGATTATACCTGTATCTTCACACTGACAGTGTCGTTGAGTTTAAATCAATCTTACTGAATAGAATTACATATAAAAATAACACACGTTCATCCTAAGTACGAGGTTGGCTCCGTGGTGACTGACACAAAAACTCTGTCACTAGGTCCCTGTCAGAGCATCTACAGCTGTCACTCCTTTCTCCCAGAAATTCCAGCAGATTTACCCTTAGTGCTCTGAGGTCAGGGCCACACACAC
>NW_027406495.1:0-1692 GCF_003265705.2 Callorhinus ursinus | reverse complement strand
CTGATTTTGTGATGATTTCATTGGGGTTGGTATTAGTGGTTAGGATAGGGGTTAGGGGTCAGGGGTTAGGGTTAGGGTTGGCTTAGGGTTAGTGTCTCCCTGTCCTCTTCTGCACAGAACCCATTCTCCTCCAGTAACCAGAGTGATCTTTTCGGAACATAAACATTGGGGCTCTCTGTGGTCTGCCCCCTCCTGCCTATCCTTTCCAGCCTCACCTCTCCCACCATGGCCCGCCTCTCTGTGGGCCACCCCGGGGAGTGATTGTCCCCCATGTGCCTCAGGCTTGACTCCAAGCCTTTGTGTTGGCTGTGCCCTCTGCCAGGGGCACACACGCCCCACTCACCCTGCTTCATGTTTGGCTTGTTTCCCCATTGGCTGGGCCTGGATCGGACCCCTGATGCCCTGACTCATGCCTGCTGGGCGTGTGTGCTTGTCCCCTATTTAAATACAGTGCCCGCCTTCCCTTTGTGAGCAGTTCACTAACCTGCTAGGTATGGGGCGGGCACAGGGAAGTAGCCTTGGTGTCTGCACAAAAAATCAGTTTCAGAGGGGTTCACCACACTTGCCTGACGATGGGGGAGCTGCTTTCCACATGGTGGGGAACAGGTAGTACCGTCAAAGGGGGACCAGCCATGTGAGGCTGTTGGACAAGACTCCCAACTTCTTAGGGCCGGGGAGATGTAGACCTGGACCCGGAAGCATACACCCTTGGATTCAAGGCTAGGGGCTAAGCAAGCCCCCTCTACTTCCAGAGGTCCTCCTTCCCCTTCCCTGCCCATGGGCTGGACCTAATCACCCTGGAGTTCTAGGGTGACCCCTCCTAGGAATATCAGCGGTTTACTGAGGACCTCATTAGCAGGATGCCCAGGAACCTTCAAGGGAGGACCCTACAGGAGGTGGAGACAACTTTGTGGGGGCCAGCAACATCCCACTCAAAACAAAATGGGGCAGGTGGCTGGCTCTGCTGGTTTTATCCAGTCTGTAGGGCACAGAAACAAGGGCTGTGCCCCAAGGTGCACAACTCCTGGCAGGTGGGGAAAGGACCAGTGGGTTTGCCCATGAGCTCAGCACAGAGGGAGTGTTCCCGGCTCCAGGATGCTGTGGGACTGCACAGGTTTCCAACATCCTAAGCCTTAGGCTTCCTTTTGTAAGATGGGGTGCTGATGGCCCCCATCTCTGGGAGCAGAAGGTAGGGAGGGCTCATGGGCAGACTTGCTCAGGACAGGCTAGGAGAGTGGCTGTTGCTCAAAGCAGCCCAGGGCCTGTCGCCTTGGAGAAGGTGCACACGTGCACAGCCCCCAGCTTTGGGGTCGTACTGCCAGCCTCTGGCAGTGACCCTTGTCCCACCCTGTGTACTGCCACTGTAGCTATGTGGTCTTCCTGGAGCTATTCCTGCAGATGGCGGAGAAGCACTTCATGGTGGGACACAGGGTCACCTATCATAGTGGGACACAGAGTCATCTACTTGGTCTTCACCGACCAGCCGGCTGCTGGGCCTGTGTGCCCCCCTGGCAGGGTCAGAAGCAGGTGGTCCTTGAGGTCTGTCGCACCCCACACTGACAGGATGTGTCCATGCAGTGTGTGGTGATTTTCAGCCGCTTTTGGGAACAGCACTTCCTCCATGAGGTAGATGACTTGGTGTGCGCGGACGCAGACCTGAAGTTCTGTGACCACATGGGTATGGAGATCCTG
>NW_027406494.1:0-1674 GCF_003265705.2 Callorhinus ursinus | reverse complement strand
TCCTCTTTGGAACCAGGAGAATGCAGTGGTAGGGTAACCAGAGATCCAGACATGGGACTTCAGTGACCGCGATGGAGATGATTTTAAAGGTCAGCGGGATTTCGAATCAGGAGCATGTTATGGTGTGATTCGTTTTCAGTAAGACACTCTGACTTCAGTGTGGGGTGTAATGAGGGAGAGAGGAGGCTCTCCTGACTGTATTCTGTAGTTCAAGCGTGATCCCCTAGCAGGGAAGGGCGTGGGCCTGAAGGAGCTCCAGGAGCGGCGGTGCCCTGGTAAGTACCAGCAGCCACCTCTCAAGCAGGGAAGCAGCGATTTGTCACATTTGCTAATTTCAGGCTACAAGTCAACATCCCTGAAGCAGGCTTAGACATGCCCAGTCAGCTCCCAGGAACCCTTGAGAGCCAGCGCCCTAACAGCTCGTGGTGATGGATCGGATGTGGAGCGGGCAGGGGAGCAGGGGGCCCGGAAGCAGTGCGGGGATCCTGTTTTCCAAACAGGACGAATGACAGAACTGTTCCCAGAAACAGTGGACGAGTGTTTCCCTGAGATGGAAGCTAGATGGAGCACTCAAGAGACATGTGAGCAATTTTTAAAGGGGATACTGAAGCTACTTAGCAGCTGACGGGAACAAGCCAGTCAAGAGGGGAAGTTTACATGTGGAATGTGGAAAGGAGAAGGGAGATGAAATGGCAGGGTGTGGACCTCCAAAATCCACTCTTCCATTAAAAAAAAAAAAAGGTGGCAAAAGGGGTCAGAATGAGCTTTTTCACAGTTCTAGAAATTCACCAAAGTCTTCCAGGAATGCAGGTTTTCCTGTTTTTGTTTTTTTAAAGAAAAGCAGCTCAGTGTTGGTAAGAACAATGAGCTTTGGGGCATTTTAGCTTTCCCCTGTGTCATTCCCACTCTGCAACTCTGGGGGGTCATGAACACCAGCGCCTGTCCCCAAACATCCGGAGAGCCACCAGAGGGGCGAGCAGAGCCGGGACTCGTCAAGCCTCCTTCCCAGAGAGCTGCCCCGTTAGATGTGTCCAGCAGTTGCCTGGACACCTCTGTCCACAAGGCCGTCTGTAGTGGACATGCCGTGGGGCTCACCCAGTGAGAAGGAAAGCGGGGGCAGGTGATGGACAGAGAGCTAGCCATACAGTGGCAAAGCTGAAGAGTGTTTCAGGTGGAGGGGACAGCCAGTGCAGCCCCTGAGGCTGGAATGAAGCTGATCCTGGGGCCCCAGAAGGAAGATCAGAGTGGGGGCGGGGAGGGCCATAGAGAGCAGCTGGGGACCATGGATTTCACCCTACGTGCACTGAGCAGCTCTTGGGGTGCTGTGAGCTGGGAATGGAGTGATGTTTTCAAAACCACTGTAAGATAAGATAGTGTGTTAATTTTGTTTTTGACTCATGATCTCACTGGACTGTGAGTGACATGGGAGCAGGGTTGTGTCCCATTTCTTCAGGACAGAGTCCTGCAGTCTGTGACAGGTCCTGGCCCAGGAGCATTTGGGGAAGGGAAGCAAGAAGGAAAGCAAGTAAGCAAGCGAGCTGACCAGAACTCAGGCTGTTGCACCTCTGCTGTTAGCATGTGGAGGTTGTGCTCTGATTTGGGACTTGAGGCCTTTCCTGCCTGTTTGGTTGAGTGTTTTCACCTATTGGGTCTGACATGTTCCTGAGCTCAATA
>NW_027406493.1:0-1674 GCF_003265705.2 Callorhinus ursinus | reverse complement strand
CCTGCATCTTTTCAGACCACAATGCTTTGAAACTAGAATTCAATCACAAGAGGAAAGTCGGAAAGAACTCAAATACATGGAGGCTAAAGAGCATCCTACTAAAGAATGAATGGGTCAACCAGGAAATTAAAGAAGAATTTAAAAAATTCATGGAAACCAATGAAAACGAAAACACAACTGTTCAAAATCTTTGGGATACAGAAAAGGCAGTCCTAAGAGGAAAGTATATAGCAATACAAGCCTTTCTTAAGAAACAAGAAAGGTCTCAAATACACAACCTAACCCTACACCTAAAGGAGCTGGAGAAAAAAACAGCAAATAAAGCCTACACCCAGCAGGAGAAGAGAAATCATAAAGATCATAGCAGAAATCAACGAACTAGAAACCAAAAGAACAGTAGAACAGATCAACGAAACTAGGAGCTGGTTCTTTGAAAGAATTAACAAGATTGATAAACCCCTGGCCAGACTTATCAAAAAGAAAAAGAAAGGACCCAAATCAACAAAATCATGAATGAAAGAGGAGAGATCACAACCAACACCAAAGAAATACGAACAATTATAAGAACATATTATGAGCAGCTCTATGCCAGCAAATTAGAGAACCTGGAAGAAATGGGTGCATTCCTAGAGATGTATCGACTACCAAACCTGAACCAGGAAGAAATAGAAAACCTCAACAGACCTATAACCACTAAGGAAATTGAAGCAGTCATCAAAAATCTCCCAACAAACAAAAGCCCAGGGCCAGATGGCTTCCCAGGGGAATTCTACCAAACATTTAAGAAGAATTAATACCTATTCTCCTGAAACTGTTCCAAAACATAGAAATGGAAGGAAAACTTCCAAACTCATTTTAGAAGGCCACCATTACCTTGATCCCAAAACCAGACAAAGACCCCATCGAAAAGGAGAATTACAGACCAATATCCTTGATGAACATGGATGCAAAAATTCTCACCAAAATACTAGCCATTGGGTTCCAACAGTACATTAAAAGGATTATTCACCATGACCAAGTGGGATTTATCCCTGGGCTGTGAGGTTGGTTCAACATCCGCAAATCAATCAATGTGATACAATACATTAACAAAAGAAAGAAGAAGAATCATATGATCCTCTCAATAGATGCAGAAAAAGCATTTGACAAAGTACAGCATCCTTTCTTGATCAGAACTCTTCAGAGTATAGGGATAGAGGGTACATACCTCAATATCATAAAAGCCATCTATGAAAAACCTACAGCTAATATCATTCTCAATGGGGAAAAGCTAAGAGCTTTTCCCCTAAGGTCAGGAACGTGGCAGGGATGTCCACTCTCACCACTGCTATTCAACATAGTATTAGAAGTCCTAGCCACAGCAATCAGACAACAAAAAGAAATCAAAGGCATCCAAATCGGCAAAGAGGAAGTCAAACTCTCACTCTTTGCAGATGATATGATACTGTATGTGGAAAACCCAAAAGACTCCACCCCAAAACTGCTAGAACTCATACAGGAATTCAGTCAAGTAGCAGGCTATAAAATCAATGCACAGAAATCAGTGGCATTCCTATACACCAACAACAAGACAGAAGAGAGACAAATCAAGGAGTCGATCCCATTTACAATTGCACCCAAAACCATTAGATACCTAGGAATAAATCTAACCAAAGAGGCAAAGGATCTGTACTC
>NW_027406492.1:0-1674 GCF_003265705.2 Callorhinus ursinus | reverse complement strand
GCAGAGCACTTTGGGCTGGGCAAATGATAACTGTGTTATCACAGTCTGGGCCCCTCCAGACCCAAGTGAGCAGGTGCTTTAGAGGCCGGGCCCTTGGAAGCTCCCTCCCGTTCCTCTGCTTTATTGTCTTTATGAAGGATTTCCCAGCACTGTAGACAAAGTCCCCCTTCCATCTCTGTGCTCATCTTCCCGAGGTGACTGGCTCATTTGAGAACCTGGGGCCCACGGGGCAGGGGTGGATGTCTCTTGGCCATCCTGTACCACTGAGATTCTCTTTCCCCAGCACAAGCAGGTGAGGGAGCTCTAGGCAAACTCTGTGCCCTCCAGGGTCACACCTCAAGGTCCACTCCTGCCTTCTTGCTGATCTGGACCACAGTCAGCACCTCCTTGTGACTACCAGACCTCCCACCCCATGGCTCCGACATCTAGCCCTCCAGCAGAGACAATCTAGTCTCCAGCCACCCCGGTGGGAACTGAAGAGGCAGACAAGGGTGGGTTGGGGCCACTGTCCTTAGAAGTAAGAGTGAGACCTGCCTCTCCACCAAAGGACTCAGCCCAGCCTAGAGCAGATGGGCAGCCCTGGAGGGAGGGCTGCCAGCTCTCCCCAGGCTCCCCATGCCTCCTGCAAGCGCTCTCCTACTGCTGCTCTCATTCAACATGTCGTGTTCTTTTCTCTTCATCTGACCACTGAATCTGGCGATACAATGTGTCTAGGCCTAAGCTGCTTGCATATGTTAAAACACCAAAGTTGCAGGAAGATGCTGTCAGGCTGCATGCGGGCACCTGGTCTCCAAGCAGACAGAGGGTGGGAGACTGCCCAGGGCCACAAGCACCCCTACATCGTGGACACCGTCCAGAGCCGTGCTCCCTGAAATGGATGTGCCAATAACTCAAGGTGCCCCTGGGCCAGGGTGGAAGCCTCCCTCCCAGGTAATCTATGGAGTCCAGAGTTTATTGCTTCTTTTTGTGCTTGATTTTGAACCTCTTGGATGAGGGAGCAGTGCTAGATACCCTGGGATCTCTGGAGTTGAGACCATTTGCGGATTTCATAAGTGGCTTCCGTGGTGTGGGCCGCAGGATCGCCAACACTTACCCTTCCTATGTCTGCAGGCACCAGGAGAAGCCCCAGAGGAGATGTTTGCCCCTCTGCCAGGTCCCAGGCATCAGGGGCTTTGCTAGCCGTATGGAGAAGCAAAGGGCCCTTCAGAGGCTCTCGGTGAAGAAGTAGCCCTGCCCGGCACTTGGAGGGCTTGGCTGTGTCTTGCAAGAGGCGGTCAGTGTTAGATGCCCATCCACAGTTGGTCTCCTGGCTCCACCTGGCAGCAAGGAGCTGCTTCTGAAAGTTTTTCTCTCTCTCCCTCCCTGTTGGGTGCAGGGGAGCCTAAAGCAGAGGGGTTTCTTTGATTTGCTGCATGAGAGGTGATTTGCAATGACAAGCTTTACTTTTGGAAGGTTTTCTGGTGACCGATTGCTGCTCATACCATAGAGCAGTGACGTTTTGTTCGATCTCTCTTCGTATGCACTTTTCTTCGGGACCACAGCACGCCAGGGAGAGGTGGGTGGGGAGCAACACCTGCAGTTGCAGGAGGCTGGTCTCTGCAGGTTAGAGAACAGCCTCTCTTCCCTACAGAACAATTTCATCAACCTCAGCTTTCTCCGCCTCTTCCGTGATGC
>NW_027406491.1:0-1674 GCF_003265705.2 Callorhinus ursinus | reverse complement strand
CCTCTGCTTCTTTGGGCTTTGGTCCTCTGAACCACGAGCAAGCACTGAAAAGTGTCTACCGCTCCTCTAGAAGTGCACCAGCCCTGGGGGGGCCAGTCACTGTGCACACACGAAGACGGACAAAGTGCTAAGTAAGTGCAGGGTTTCATCCTGTTCAAATGGCCTGCGGGTCGGTGGGGTTTGCTGCTTCTGTGCCCTCCAGTGGGTCGCCTTTCCTAGGATGGAAATGCTCCTGGAGTCGCCTCTCTGTCCTTTGAGCTCCGTTCCTGCTGGTTTCAGGACCAAGGGACTCCAACTGAGCATTGTGCCCTATGTCCTCATGGCGATGGTGGTAATGGTCCGTTATGAGTGTCTGGGAGGGTCCGTCTGGTTCCTGCTCGCCTAGGCACAGGTGCGGTCGCGAGAAGCCCCGGAGCCATCCCCCAATTTCAGCATTGTGCCCCTTGTTCCCCAGGGATGGTGCTAATGGTCCTTTGGGATTGTCGGGGAGGGCCCTCCAGGTTCCCGCTCCCCCCAGGCACAGGTGTGGTGGAAGAAGCCCCAGAGCAGTCCTCCAACGTCAGCCCTGTGCCCCATGTCCTCAGGGATGGTGCTAATGTTCCATCAGGATCATCTGGGAGGGTCCTCCAGGTTCCCGCTTCCTCAGGCACAGGCGTGGTGGCAAGAAGCCCCAGAGTCCTCCCCCAAATCCAGCATTGTGCCCCCAGGGGTCCTGGTGCTCGACATGGGCTGTCGAGAGGGTACAGGTGGGTCCTCCAGGTGGGGCCTGGAGGCTGGAGTAAACCAGATCGCACACAAGTTCCATGAGGAACAGGTGAGTTGTGTTGTTCATTTGGAAGAGTAATTTCGCTTCTCCGAAAAGGTCAAAGTCATTGGTCTACTCTAGAATGAAGATAATGACTACTTAGAAACAAGTGTATCTTTCCGCTTCTCCCAGAAATTGAAGCAGGTGTGTAGGCCATAAGTCAGCGGACCTACTTATCCCCAGCTGACAGCACTTATCTGCTCTGCATCTAGGAGACTCAAGTTTTTGAACATCAGCCTGTGAGTCTGTGTTGCAACATTTCACAGGATGTCAGGGTTCTGAGAAAGCAGCAGTTCCATTTGGCACAGTGTCATCTTCCGTTCAGGACTGGCGGTCAAATTTCTCATGAATCCCAAACTTCCGGGCATTTCCTCTTTTCTGTAGTTGACCGAGGGTTAGGGTTGGAGTTGGGAATGGGTTAGGGCACCGGTTAGGGTACGGCAGAGGGTTAGGGTACGGGATAGTGTTAGGGTACGGGTTAGGGTAGGGGTTAGAAATAGGGTACGTGTTAGGACACGGTTTACGGTACAGGTTAGGTTTTAGGTTTAGGGTACCCTTTATGGTCCGGTTTAGGGTTAGGGTACACTTTAGGTTTAGGGTTCGGTTTAGGGGTAGGGTTAGAGGTTAGGGTTTGGGTAGGTGTTAGGGTTAGGGTACGGGTTAGTTTTAGGGTACAGGTTAATAGTAGTGTTAGGGAACTTTACACATGTTCCGTGCCTGCTATCAGAGGAGGCTGGTGCAAACCTGGCATTGCAAGAATGAGCCAGGGGCTGCGCTCGGCATGGAACACAACTGAGAGGGGCTTGAATCTGCTCTGGGGAACAGGCAAACCCACCCCACTCCTGCCTGTGTCCCAGCCCCCGTGGGAA
>NW_027406490.1:0-1674 GCF_003265705.2 Callorhinus ursinus | reverse complement strand
TGGTGTGCCAACCTGAGGAGTGGGTCCCGGCAGAACTCCAAGGGAGAAAGAAACAGTGGGCCCAAGGCACCTCTCGACGCAACTCCTCTTTCGCGAGGGCGGGGCGTCTACACCGGCCCCTCTGTGCGTTCAGTCCTAACTGCCATCCACCTTAGCACCAAGGAACACAACGTTAGAGGAACCCAGGCCTCAGCCAGGAACGCCCTTCCTTAGTGCAATCTTCACGTGTTGTTTGTTTTGGTGAGAGCAGGCGGAATGAGACCTGGACGTTACCCTGACAGAGAAAGAGGCCTGTGAAGGAAGTCTGCTCTGGAACACACTCTTGTTTGGGGAGGTTAGCACCACTGAACCCTGTGTGCCTGGATTCCTTAGGGAACCAGGCACTACCACGACGAATCCAAACGATAAAGTTACCGAACCTTAGCTAGCATTGCTGGTCTTGAACCCGGAGGGTTATGACAGGGATCGAGGAGGAGAGACTTGGGAACGGTTCCCATCGGTCACACCGAATGAGAAACAGGAGCGTGCAGCAGGAAGCTCTCACACAACTCTTGTTTCATGAGACCAGGCCCGTGGCCCCCTGTGTGCATGCGGCCGTGAAGGCAGCCACCATCCTCGAACAGACAACGCTGGAGAGAACCCGTACTTCATCTTCAAGTAGCCTTTCCTGAGACAGGAGGCCCGTGGCCTCGAGAGTGTGTGTGTGCACGGCCAGGGCTTCTGGAAGCATATTCAGAGGGAGACTCGGGATGGGGCCGAAGGCAGAACACGACACGCCCCTTGTCTCAGGGAACCAGCCCTGCGGCCCCGATTTGCCTGGACGTCTGATGGCTAGCGGACTAACTCGAAGAAGCAGCAGTGTGTGGGACCCTGCCGTAGATGGACTAGCGTCATTCTTGCGGGCCTTGGAAGCACTTCCAGTGCCTGTGCGCAAGAGCCTGGGCAACGATCGCCTCCTCTATGGGTGCATGCGTGAGAAAACTGCAAGTGAGTGCAAAACCGTTTCCTGGCAGAGACTCTGACAGCGGCAGGAGGCAGAACACGACTCCCCGCTTGTTTCAGGAAAGCAGCCCTGCAATTTTGCAGGCAGGTCTAATTGCTAGCGAACAAACGCCAAGGAGGACCCGTGCGGAGAAACCCTGCTTTAGCTCCTGACGACCTCTCTGAGGGAGGAAGCCGCGTCCCGTGTACCGTGGGTGAGAGCCTGGCACACGGGTCCCGTTCGTAAAAGCGAAGGAGAAGGAGGCCAGTGCGGAGGGCAGACACCCCTCGACTCGGCTCTTGCTAACTGAAGCTCACACCACCGCTCGACGTGTGGTTGGAACGCTCAGTGCTCAACCCTGCCTTGGATGAAACAAGCTCATAAGGAAGCCCAGGTTCCCCTCACGGAGCCTCTCCTCAGCGCGGCCTCCTTTTCAACTGTGCTGGTGTGCCAACCTGGGGAGAGGGTCCCGGCAGACCTCCAAGGGAGAAAATAGCAGTGGAACCAAGGCACCTCTCGACTCAAGTCTTCTTTCGCGAGGCCGGAGCATCCTCCCCCGGCCCCTCTGTGCGTTCCGTCCTAAGTTATATTCACCTTAGCGCCAAGGAACACAATGTTAGAGGACCCCGGGCCTCAGCCATGAACGCCATTCCTTAGCGCAATCTTCACGTGTTGTATGTTTTGCTGATAGC